>NC_041388.1:642745888-642781907 GCF_002162155.2 Triticum dicoccoides | reverse complement strand
TAATTCTATGGTATAGATGTTCCTATAAACTTAGTCAAATTCAGTTAATTTGGAATTGAGGAAGCAAATTATAAATGGTAGAGAAAACAATAATTAAATGAATATTCAAGCTGGAGAAAATTTCAAAGTTATACTGCACTTAAAATAGTTTAATGAACTAGAACCACTACCACTCGATTTTGATAACAGATCCTGTAGTGTGAGCATGCAGTACTGACTGCCGTTGTTGCCGAAGGTCCTGAAGAATTGACACTCCAAGTTCTTCTATCTCTAGCATAGTTCTTTGGCTGTATAATTCTATCAGTGGACTGATTCAATTTGTCATCATCAACCTTCCTCACTAATCAGTGGATACCTGAGAAAGGAAATAATTTCCAAGTACATAACTGAGAAAGGAAATAATCTCCAAGTACATAACTAAGAAAGGAAATAATCTCCAAGCACAGCATGAGTACTAGAAACAACAAACATCAAGAATTTTGAGACACCGCTTAAGAAATCAGAACAAACATAACAATACTGTATTAATATATACACTTTGCATCAATAAAGAAATATGTCCGACAAGGAACACTGTTTCTGCAATACAGAAAGACAAAATGCTACCGTGGAACTTAAATCGATATCCAGTAATACATAAAAGTGCAACTCACTTTTCCTGATATATCAAGAAACCTTTTGGAAGTGATTAAAATAGTACTACATTCCCTTTTATTAGGCAGTAAGAAGAGGTACAATTCTCTTTTTCTCTTTTGGTTCTGGAAAGATACAGAAATGCACATCAGATATGATTTTGCACTCTGGAGTATATGCGCCAACAAAATGGTATCATAACAAACAATATCCATGATGCAAAGAACTAAAAAATTAATTTATTACATGGCTCATGTAATTACTTAATGGTTATTATGGTACACGCCAAATCAACACACTTGAACACCAGGAGATGGTTGAATCAACACACATAAGCAAATAGAACCATTATATTCATTATTCAACATATCAATTGTTATGCAAAGACTTGGAAAACAAAATTTAAGGTTAATATAGCAACCTATCACTTAGAAATGTTACATGCGCCAAAAAAGTGCCTGTCCATCGGCTACAGAACTGAAACCTGAGAAATGAAAAAGTATTAGGCAACAATACATGTATGCAGATTTATGATGAAAGTAACACAATATATCATGAATCCACGATGCATTTGTAGGGCTAACACGGGCCACCGGTCCGGTATAGTAAAATAGTAGATCGTGAAAACAGTGAGATTATCTTTTAGATAAACCACACAACTAACATTTAAAGCATGCCATTCTCTCTGCCCTCCAAACAAAAATACTGCTTTTCTGATGGAAACTAGGAGATAGACCTCTGTATCAATGTGCCTGTCATTCCATAGTTTGTACAAAGTTGAATGAACAATCTGCTTGTCAAGAATTGTTGCCTCAGTAATATGCACATTTGCAACCAAGGTTTAGTATTGTGCACTGCAATTTGTAACAGGAAGCCATGTCCTCAAATGAACAATCATAAAACAGGATCACACAACTAAATTTACTGCATAACTGAAGCTTTCTTAACCCAAAGAGATTGACAATAATAACAAAGTATAGTTCTAGAATGTCCTCAATGTACAAGAGTGGTTACTTGATCTGTCTCAACTACACAACCTTGTACAACCAATAGCATAAAGATTGTAAAATCCTCTTGCCCATATTTCTTTTTCACAAGCGACTCTACTTATAATGCACACATAAAAAGATATGTGCATGTTAACTGTTAGTACGTAAAGGATAGGGGAGTGTCTTTTAACTCAAATAAACTTTGAAACAGTAACACAATCTGGTAGCGTGGCACCTCCTCATTTCTACATGCTTCAACCACTTTGCATAAATCTACAGAAAAACAGTATCACTGTCATGAGAATCTTACAAAAAGAACTGATGATGTACACCCAAAGGCTGACAAACTAAATTTGAACATGGACATGTTTATATGATATCCTTCTAGTCAGTTTCTGGTCCCCCTTTCCATAGTTGTTATCCAAAATGAGTGCTTGGGTCAATCTGCATTCAGGTCTAGAAAGCGAATTCAGGCCTTCTGTGACTGCAGATCGTGCACAATTTGCAGAGCTAGTAAGCTTTGCCCTGTGCCCACAGCTTCAGGTATCTATAAAATTTCAAATTTATGTTCACCATTCTTGTGTTAACACTACAATATCATCTCTGCTTGTTTCCCCCTTCTGTTATGTGTTGTGTGTTTGTGTCTGGGTTCAGTTAGCAGCAGTTCAACACTCACTGCTAGCTGTTTGAAAACAACCCAAAAGGTCAACCAGGAACGGCCAGACTCACTGAGTGCTTCATTTGCACAATCTATAGGCAAGCGATTTGGATCAGAAACCGGAGGCGAAGACTCACCATAGAGGTCAACGAAGGACTAGACACACCAGGGCCGAAAGTGGCCGGAGGCCTGGAGCGCGGTGACCTCGGCGACGTACGACATAATGAGACCGATGGACGGGCCGCGCCTGTTTGCCCTGTCGACCTGCTGCCTCACCCTATCCATCCAGGGCAGTGCTGGCAGGGCTATCGTTGACCAGCCGGCCAACAAGCAGAGCAGCAGGACTAGCGGAAGGCGGGAGAGCTCAATGGCCGATGTTGGAAGAGGGAGTCCGAGTCGTCGCTGTCCAGCCCAACGCACGCGAGCGCACCGAGCTAGGGGGTGCCATCCAGGAGGGGGAGAGGGCGCGAGGAGGAGTGATGCACGATGGAGAGGAGCCACTGGAGACGCGACAGCGACGGACACGACGCCATGGCCGAAACCCTAGCCATGGGCTAGGGGTTGCGGGCGAGCCTCGGGGGATGGGAGCGGCGGATCCAGCCGGACTTGAGGGCGGAGGGGTTGGAGACGAGCTCGTGAACGTGCTGCACGGTTGCGGACGTCGCCGGAATCGGAAGACGTTGGTGGCGGTGCAACGATTCGCAGGAGAGAGATGGGTCGCGATAGAGATGGATTAGTGGGGGTTGCGGCGGATCTATAAGTTGTCGGAGTAGCGAGGTGAGAGGAGGGGAAGGGCCGGTGACGAGCTGCGGGAGGAGCGAGGCGAAGTGGTGGTTGGTGGCGGCGATGTTGTGTGAGAAGATGGGGGAATCGAGTGGGGGCTGCGAAGAAGGGAGAGAGAGGAGGGACTTAGGGTTAGCACTTTATACGCGAATGGTTAGGCGGGCTTCGGCGGGCTTCAGCGGGCTTGCGGGGCTGTACTAGCACATTCATGACAGTTTTCAAAGACGTCATCCGAAATCTGTCATGGATTACCAAGTTTCTTGTAGTGGCTTTCGATCTACGAGGGTACATAGACACACTCTCCCCTCTCGTTGCTATGCATCTCCTAGATAGATCTTGCGTGATCGTAGGAAATTTTTTGAAATACTGTGTTCCCCAACAACATCCCCAAAACCGATAGTAACAATATCCTTTTCGCAATCTATCTTAGCGTTAACAGTGTTCAACAATGGTCTACCAAATATAATGGGACAAAAATCATCTTGTGGGGAACCAAGAGCAAGAAAATCAGTAGGGTATTTTATTTTCCGACACAAGACTTCAACACCTCTAACAATCCCAATGGGTGATATATTATCTCTATTGGCAAGCTTAATAGTAACATCAATATCTTCTATTTCAGCAAGTGCGATATCATTCATAATTTCTTGGTATAAGGTATAAGGAATTGCACTCACACTAGCACCCACATCACATAGGCCGTGATAACAATGATCTCCTATTTTAACAGAAACAACAGGCATGCCAACAACATGTCTATGTTTATCTTTAATATTGGGTTTAGCAATTCTAGCAGCTTCATCATAGAAATAAATAACATGCCCATCGATATACTCAACCAAGAGATCTTTAACCATAGCAATTCTAGGTTCAATTTTAATTTGTTCAGGTGGTGTGGTGTTCTAGTGTAACTCTTACGAACCACAGTTGAATCTTTAGCATGATCCTTTATTCTAACGGCAAAAGGTGGTTTCTCAACATAAGCAGTAGCAACAATAGGATCAACATTATAAGTAATAGTTTCTTCTTCAACTTTAATAGGTTCTACTACTTTTACTTGAACGGGAGGATGATATTTAAACCAATTCTCCTTAGGGAGATCAACATGAGTAGCAAATGATTCAAAAAAAGAAGCTACTATCTCAGAGTCAAGTCCATATTTAGTGCTAAATTCATGAAAAGCATCGGTATCCATAAAAGATTTAACACAATCAAACTAAGGTGTTATACCTGACTCCTTACCTTCGTTGAGTTCCCAATCTTCAGAGTTGCATTTAGTTCTATCCAATAAATCCCATTTGAATTCAATAGTCTTCATCATAAAGGATCCAATACAAGAAGTATCGAGCATGGAGCGGTTATTGAGAGAAAGCCGAGCATAAATTTTTTGAATAATAATTTATCTTGAGAGCTCATGATTGGGGCATGAATATAACATTGACTTAAGCCTCCCCCAAGCTTGAGCGATGCTTTCCTTCGGGTATGATAGAGAAACTACTAGCTAACCCTTTTACATGAGATGGAACATTGCATCCCGACTTGCACTTAATCTATGTGTATGAAGTTTGTGGATTATTTAATATTGCAGGTATGCCCGAGGATGTTATCAAGAAGAAGGTCTTCCCTTTATCTTTGAAGGGAAAGGCATTGACATGGTTTAGGCTATGTGATGATATGGGATCATGGAACTACAACCGATTGAAATTGGAATTTCATCAGAAGTTTTATCCTATGCATCTGGTTCATCGTGATCGTAATTATATATATAATTTTTGGCCTCGCGAAGGAGAAAGCATCGCTCAATCTTGGGGGAGGCTTAAGTCAATGTTATATTCATGCCCCAATCATGAGCTCTCAAGAGAAATTATTATTCAAAAAATTTATGCTCGACTTTCTCTCAATAACCACTCCATGCTCGATACTTCTTGTACTGGGTCTTTTAGGATGAAGACTATTGAATTCAAATGGGATTTATTGGAAATAATTAAATGCAACTCTCAAGATTGGGAACTCGATGAAGGTAAGGAGTCAGGTATAACACCTTAGTTTGATTGTGTTAAATCTTTTATGGATACCGATGCTTTCGTGAATTTAGCACTAAATATGGACTTAACTCTGAGATAGTAGCTTCTTTCTGTGAATCATTTGCTACTCATGTTGATCTCCCTAAGGAGAAGTGGCTTAAATATCATCCTCCCATTGAAGTAAAAGTAGTTGAACCTATTAAAGTTGAAGAAAAGACTATCACTTATAATGTTGATCCTATTGTTCCTACCGCTTATATTGAGAAACCACCTTTCCCTACTAGAGTAAAGGATCATGCTAAAGCTTCAACTATGGTTCATAAGAGTAATACTAGAACACCTACACCCTCTGAGCAAATAAAAGTTGAACCTAGTATTGCTATGGTTAAAGATCTCTTGTCTGATAATATTGATGGGCATGTTATTTACTTCTGTGATGAAGCTGCTAGAATTCCTAGACCCGATACCAAAAATAAACATAGACCTGTTGTAGGCATGCCTGTTATTTTTGTCAAAATAGGAGATCATTGCTATCATGGCTTATGTGATATGGGTGCTAGTGCTAGTGCAATACCTCGTTCTTTATATGAAGAAATTATGCATGATATTGCACCTGCTGAGTTAGAAGGTATTGATGTTACAATTAAGTTTACCAATAGAGATACTATTTCACCGGTTGGGATAGGTAGAGATTTTGAAGTCTTGTGTGGGAAATTTAAATATCCTCCTAATTTTCTTGTTCTTGGTTCCCCACAAGATGACTTTTGTCCCATTATAATTGGTAGACCCTGCTTGAATACTGTTAATGCTAAGATAGACTGCAAAAAGGATATTGTTTCTGTTGGTTTAAGGGAGATGTCTCATGATTTTAATTTTGCTAAATTTCGCAGACAACCCCATGATAAAGAATTGCCTAGTAAAGATGAAATTATTGGTCTTGCTTCTATTGTCGTCCCTCCTAATGATCCTTTAGAACAATATTTGCTAGACCATGAAAATGATATGTTTATGAATGAAAGAAGAGAAATAGATGAAGTATTCTTTAAATAGGGACCTATTTTGAAACACAATTTTCCTGTTGAAATTCTAGGGGATCCTCCTCCACCCAAGGGTGATACCATGTTTGAGCTTAAACCATCGCCTGATACTCTTAAATATGTTTATCTTGATGCAAAGAAGATATATCCTGTTATTATTAGTGTTACCCTTTCAGAGCAGGAAGAAGAGAGATTATTGAAAACTCTGAAGAAGCACCGTGCTACTATTGGATATACTCTTGATGATCTTAAGCGCATTACTCCCACTCTATGCCACCACAAAATAAAATTGGAAAACGATGCTAAACCGGTTGTTGATCACCAACGACGGTTAAATCCTAAGATGAAAGAAGTGGTAAGAAAAGAAATACTAAAGCTTCTGGATGCAGGTACAATTTATACCATTGCTGATAGTCAGTGGGTAAGTCATGTCCATTGTGTCCCTAAGAAGGGAGGTATTACTGTTGTTCCTAATGATAAAGATGAATTGATCCCACAAAGAATTGTTACAGGTTATAGAATGGTAATTGATTTCCGCAAATTAAATAAAGCTACTAAAAAGGATCATTAACCTTTACCTTTTATTGATCAAATGCTAGAAAGATTATCTAAACATACACATTTTTGCTTTATAGATGGTTATTCTGGTTTCTCTCAAGTACCTGTGTCGAAAGAGGATCAAGAAAAGGCCACTTTCACTTGCCCTTTTGGTACCTTTGCTTATAGACACATGCCTTTTGGTTTATGTAATGCACCTGCTACCTTTCAAAGATGCATGACTGCTATATTCTCTGACTTTTGTGAAAAGATTGTTGAGGTTTTCATGGATGAATTTTCTATATATGGAACTTCTTTTGATGATTTCTTAAGCAACCTTGATCGAGTTTTGCAGAGATGTGAAGAAACTAATCTTGTCTTGAATTGGGAGAAGTGCCACTTTATGGTTGATGACGGTATTGTCTTGGGGCATAAAATTTCTGAAACGGGTATTGAAGTTGACAAAGCTAAAGTTGATGCTATTGAAAAGATATCCTGTCCAAAGGAAATTAAAGGTATAAGAAGTTTCCTTGGTC
The DNA here is from genome assembly GCF_002162155.2 of Triticum dicoccoides. Taxonomy (NCBI): domain Eukaryota; kingdom Viridiplantae; phylum Streptophyta; class Magnoliopsida; order Poales; family Poaceae; genus Triticum; species Triticum dicoccoides. The sequence goes on along the minus strand of NC_041388.1, from coordinate 642,774,710 downwards.
ATGCCGGGTTTTATAGGAGGTTCATTAAAGACTTCTCAAAAATTTCCAGGCCTCTCACTAATCTCTTAGATGTTCCTTTTGTCTTTGATGATGGTTGTGTAGAAGCATTTGAAATTCTTAAGAAAGCTTTGATTTCTGCACCCATTGTTCAGCCTCCTGATTGGAATTTACCCTTTGAAATTATGTGTGATGCTAGTGATTATGCTGTAGGTGCTATTTTAGGACAAAGCGTTGTTAAGAAATTAAATGTTATCCAATATGCTAGTAAAACTCTAGACAGTGCCCAAAGAAATTATGCTACTACTGAAAAACAATTTTTAGCAGTTGTATTTGCTTCTGATAAGTTCAGACCTCATATTGTTGATTCTAAAGTAATTGTTCACACTGATCATGCTGTTATTAAGTACCTTATGGAAAAGAAAGATGCTAAACCTAGACTTATTAGATGGGTTCTCTTGCTACAAGAATTTTATTTGCATATTATTGATAGAAAGGGAGCTGAGAACCCTGTTGCAGACAACTTGTCTAGGTTAGAAAATGTTCTTGATGACCCACTACCTATTGATGATAGCTTTCCTGATGAACAATTATCTGTCATAAATTCTTCTCGTACTGCTCCATGGTATGCTGATTATGCCAATTACATTGTTGCTAAATTTATACCACCTAGTTTCACATACCAGCAAAATCAAAAAAAATTCTATGATTTAAGACATTACTTCTGGGATGACCCACACCTTTATAAAGAAGGAGTAGATGGGGTTATTAGACGTTGTGTACCTGAGTATGAACAGGAACAGATCCTACGCAAGTGTCACTCCGAGGCTTATGGAGGACACCATGCTGGAGATAGAACTGCACATAAGGTATTGTACTCCGTTTTTTATTGGCCTACTCTCTTCAGGGATGCCCACAAGTTTGTCTTGTCTTGTGATGAATGTCAAAGAATTGGTAATATTAGTAGACATCAAGAAATTCCTATGAATTACCCACTTGTTATTGAACCATTTGATGTTTGGGGCTTTGATTATATGGGACCATTTCCTTCCTCTAATGGGTATACACATATTTTAGTTGCTGTTGATTACGTTACTAAGTGGCTAGAAGCTATTACAACCAGTAGTGCTGATCATAACACCTCTATTAAGATGCTTAAAGAAGTTATTTTTCTTTGGAGTCCCTAGATACTTAATGACTGATGGTGGTTCACATTTTATTCATGGCGCTTTTCGCAAAATGCTTGCTAAGTATGATGTTAATCATATAATTGCATCTCCATATCACCCACAGTCTAGTGGTAAAGTAGAACTGAGTAATAAGAGCTTAAATTAATTTTGCAAAAGACTGTTAATAGATCTAGAAAGAATTGGTCCAAGAAACTTGATGATGCATTATGGGCCTATAAAACTGCATATAAAAATATGGGTATGTCTTCGTATACGATGGTTTATGGAAAAGCATGCCACTTACCTCTCGAACTAGAACATAAGGCATATTGGGCCATTAAAGAGCTCAACTATGATTTCAAACTTGCTGGTGAGAAGAGACTATTTGACATTAGCTCACTTGATGAGTGGAGAACCCAGGCCTATGAAAATGCCAAACTGCTTAAATAAAAAGTTAAAAGATGGCATGACAAAAGGATACAAAAACGGGAGTTTAATGTAGGTGATTATGTATTGTTATACAACTCTCATTTAAGATTTTTTGAAGGAAAACTCCTCTCTAAATGGGAAGGTCCTTACGTTATCGAGGAGGTCTATCGTTCCGGTGCCATAAAAATCAACAACTTTGAAGGCACAAATCCAAGGGTGGTGAACAGTCAAAGAATCAAACATTATATCTCAGGTAATCCTATAAATGTTGAAACTAATGTTATTGAAACCGTAACCCCGGAGGAGTATATAAGGGACACCTTCCAGAATGTTTCAGCCTCCGAAAAGGAAGAGGTATGTGGTACGGTAAGTAAACCTACTCCAAAACAGTTCTAATAGCAAATTTTCTCTGTTTTGGAATATTTAAGAAAATAGGAAAATAAGAAGCAGTCCGGAAAGGACACGAGGCATCCACGAGGGTGGAGGGCGCGCCCTACCCCCGTGGGCATGCCCCCTACCTCGTGGGCACCTCGTGTGCCCTCCAGACTCTGTTTTCTTGCACGGTACTTCTTTTGATCGGTAAAAATTCATTATATAATCTCCCGAAGGTTTTGACCACTGTACCATGCAATTATCTCCTATCTTTGTCTCGAGCTGTTTTTCTGACAGATCTATATCACCATGATGTCATCAAGCGCCCCCAAGGACAAGTTTTCTGAGAGGGTCATCAACCCCTACCTCGCGGAGGTGCTGCAACACCCTCAAACCATTGAGTTGTGTGAGGGGGTGCTGCACATCCACGATGTTGAGCGACCAAGGAGGACCGGAAGCGTGGAGACAAGACTTGAAGCAATGGAGCAACAAGTTTTCAAGTGCCAGGGGATGGTGGAACGCGGACTCTACGCCAACCACATGATGATCGCGGAGTTCACCAACAATCACAAGCTGGATGGCAAGGACATTAGGGAGACCATCTTCAAGCTTCACGAGAAAATCGAACACCTCCAAGCCCAGATCTATGACCTGCAAAACCAAAACTGTGAGTATGAATATATATTCAAGAGGATGAGTTTGGCTGCGGATTCGAGGATCACAGAGACTCGATCATCCTTCTATGATGGTGAGTCTATGCCTTGGAAGATGGACGACAAGCCTACATCATCAACAACTCCATCATCACTACCACCAAAGGAGAACTGAGTATCGGGTATGGGCACTCCCCTTGGTAACTGCCCCGGTAGCGTATCACCATCACACTTTTATCTTTACTGTTTTTCTTAGTTCGATCCTTTTGGTAATATCTTGATTTAGTAAAGTTTTAGTATGATTTAGTCTTGAGTTTAGCTTTATGATCCTTCTATGTAATCGAGTCCGTGAGCTATATATAATAAAGATTATTTTTAAGTCGAGGGCTTTGCTATCTTGCTATGATCTTGAGGGAATAAAAGTAAGAATAAAAAGAAATAAAGAGATCATATGGATCTTATGGAGAGTAATGACTTCACATATAAAGAGTATGATGAATAAAAGTTGTTGAGAGTTGACAAACATAGTTTTGGTCATCGTTGCAATTAATAGGAAGTAATAAAGAAAGAGAGGTTTTCACATATAAATATACTATCTTGGACATCTTTTATGATTGTGAGCACTCATTAAAATATGACATGCTAAAAAGTTGAAGTTGGACAAGGAAGACAACGTAATGGGGTATGGTTTCTTACATCCGAAATATATTATATTGTCATGGATCATCCAACATGTTGAGCTGTCCTTTCCCTCTCATGCTAGCCAAATTCCTTGCACCAAGTAGAGATACTACTTGTGCTTCCAAATATCCTTAAACCCAGTTTTGCCATGAGAGTCCACCATATCTACATATGGATTGAGTAAGATCCTTCAAGTAAGTTTTCATTGTTGCAAGGAATAAAAATTTCTCTCTAAATATGTATGATTTATTAGTGTGGAGAAAATAAGTTTTATACGATCTTGTGATGTGGAAGAAATAAAAGCGATGGACTGCATAATAAAGGTCCATATCACAAGTGGAAATATAAAGTGACGTTCTTTTGCATTAAAATTTCATGCATCCAACCATAAAAACACATGACAACCCCTGCTCATCTTTTATTCTTGTCTTATACTTCATACAAGAGTCATGGTGATCTTCACCTTTCCTTTGTATATTTTATCCTTTGGCAAGCACAATGTGTTGGAAAGATCCTGATATATATAGCTAATTGGATGTGGGTTTTCATGAACTATTATTGTTGACATTACCCTTGAGGTAAAAGGTTGGGAGGCAAGACTATAAGCCCCTATCTTTCTCTGTGTTCGATTAAAGCTTCAATACCCATAAGTATTGTGTGAGTGTTAGCAATTGTGAAAGACTAAATGATAGTTGAGTATGTGGACTTGCTGAAAAGCTCTTATATTGACTCTTTTCGATGTTATGATAAATTGCAAGTGCTTCAATGACTGAGATTATAGTTTGTTAGTTTTCAATGAAGTTTCTGATTCATACTTGAAATTGTGAATGAATTGTTACTCTAGCATAAGAAATCATATGACAATATATATATATATATATATATATATTGCTATTATAAGAATGATCATGATGCCCTCATGTCTGTATTCTATTTTATTGACACCTCTATCTCTAAACACGTGGACATATTTTTTGATATTGGCTTCCGCTTGAGGACAAGCGAGGTCTAAGCTTGGGGGAGTTGATACGTCCATTTTGCATCATGCTTTTATATCCATATTTATTGCATTATGGGCTGTTATTACACATTATGTCACAATACTTATGCCTATTCTCTCTTATTTTACAAGGTTTACAGGAAAAGGGAGAATGCCGGCAGCTGGAATTCTGGGCTGGAAAAGGAGCAAATATTAGAGACCTATTCTGCACAACTCCAAAAGTCCTGAAACTTCACAGAAGTCAATTTCAGAATATATAAAAAATATTGGGCGAAGGAAGCATCAGAGGGTGGCCACCCACCATCCACGAGGGTGGGGGGCACGCCCCTGCCTCGTGGGCCCCCTGGCAGGCCTCTGGTGCCCTTCTTTGGCTATATGAAGTCTTCCGCCCTGGAAAAAATCATAAGCAAGCTCACGGGACGAAACTCCGCCACCACGAGGCGGAACCTTGGCGGAACCAATCTAGGTCTCCGGCGGAGCTGTTCTGCCGGGGAAACATCCCTCCGGGAGGGGGAAATCATCACCACCGTCATCACCATCGATCCTCTCATCGGGAGGGGGTCAATCTCCATCAACATCTTCACCAGCACCATCTCATCTCAAACCCTAGTTCATCTCTTGTATCCAATCTTTGTCTCAAAACATCAGATTGGTACCTGTGGGTTGCTAGTAGTGTTGATTACTCCTTGTAGTTGATGCTGTTGGGGAACGTAGTAATTTCAAAAAAAATCCTACGCACACGCAAGATCATGGTGATGCATAGCAATGAGAGGGGAGAGTGTTGTCTACGTACCCTCGTAGACTGGAAGCGGAAGCGTTAGCACAACGCGGTTGATGTAGTCGTACGTCTTCATGGCCCGACCGATCAAGCACGGAAACTACGGCACCTCCGAGTTCTAGCACATGTTCAGCTCGATGACGATCCCCGGACTCTGATGCATCAAAGTGTCGGGGAAGAGTTCCGTCAGCACGACGGCGTGGTGACGATCTTGATGTTCTACCATCGCAGGGCTTCGCCTAAGCACCGCTACAATATTATCGAGGATTATGGTGGAGGGGGGCACCGCACACGGCTAAGAGAACGATCACGAAGATCAACTTGTGTGTCTAGAGGTGCCCCCTGCCCCCGTATATAAAGGAGCAAGGGGGAGAGGCCGGCCGGCCCTTGGGGCGCGCCAAGGAGGGGGGGGGTCGTCCTCCTAGTAGGAGTAGGACTCCCCTTTCCTAGTCCAACTAGGAAGAGAGAAGGGCGGAAGGAAAGAGAGGGAGAGGGAGAGGGAAAGAGGGGCCGCGCTCCCCTCCCCTAGTCCAATTCGGACTCCCCATGGGAGGGGGCGCGCCACCTCATGGGCTGCTGCCCTCTCTCTCCCCTCAGGCCCACTAAGGCCCAATACTTCCCCGGGGGGGGGGGGTTTCCATAACCCTTCCGTCACTCCGGTTTTCTCCGAAATCACCTGAAACACTTCCGGTGTCCGAATATAGTCGTCCAATATATCGATCTTTGTGTCTCAACCATTTCGAGACTCCTTGTCATGTCCGTGATCATATCCGGGACTCCGAACAACCTTCGGTACATCAAAATATATAAACTCATAATGAAACTGTCATCATAACGTTAAGCGTGCGGACCCTACGGGTTCGAGAACAATGTAGACATGACCGAGACACGTCTCCGGTCAATAAACAATAGCGGAACCTGGATTCTCATATTGGCTCCTACATATTCTACGAAGATCTTTATCGGTCAGACCGCATAACAACATACGGTGTTCCCTTTGTCATCGGTATGTTACTTGCCCGAGATTCGATCGTCGGTATCTCAATACCTAGTTCAATCTCGTTATCGGCAAGTCTCTTTACTCGTTCCGTAATACATCATCTCGCAACTAACTCATTAGTTGCATTGCTTGCAAGGCTTAAGTGATGTGCATTACCGAGAGGGCCCAGAGATACCTCTCCGACAATCGGAGTGACAAATCCTAATCTCGAAATACGCCAACCCAACATGTACCTTTGGAGACACATGTAGAGCACCTTTATAATCACCCAGTTACATTGTGACATTTGGTAGCACACAAAGTGTTCCTCCGACAAACGGGAGTTGCATAATCTCATAGTCACAGGAACATGTATAAGTCATGAAGAAAGCAATAGCAACATACTAAACGATCGGGTGCTAAGCTAATGGAATGGGTCATGTCAATCACATCATTCTCCTAATGATGTGATCCCGTTAATCAAATGACAACACATGTCTTGTTGGGGAACGTAGCAGAATTTTAAAATTTTCTACGCATCACCAAGATCAATCTACGGAGTCATCTAGCAACGAGGGAGAAAGGAGTGCATCTACATACCCTTCAAGAGAACGGGGTTGATGGAGTCGTACTCGTCGTGATCCAAATCACCGATGACCTAGCGCCGAACGGACGGCACCTCCACGTCCAACACACGTACGGTTGGGAAGACGTCTCCTCCAACTTGATCCAGCAAGGCGAAAGGATAGGTTGATGAAGATCCAGCAGCACGACGGCGTGGTGGTGGAAGCAACGGTGATCTCGGCAGGGCTTCGCCAAGCACAGGGAGACGGAGGAGTGTCACGGGAGGAAGAGGGAGAGGCCAGGGGCTAGGGTGCGGCTGCCCTCCCTCCCCCCACTATATATAGGATCCCTAGGGGGGCGCCGGCCCTAGGAGATGCCATCTCCAAGGGGGGCGGCGGCCAAAGGGGTGGCTTGCCCCCCAAGGCAAGTGGGGCGCCCCCCACCCCTAGGGCTTCCAACCCTAGGCGCAGGGGGGGCCATGGGGGGCGCACCAGCCCACTAGGGGCTGGTTCCCCTCCCACTTCAGCCCGTGGGGCCCTCCGGGATAGGTGGCCCCACCCGGTGGACCCCCGGGACCCTTCCGGTGGTCCCAGTACAATACCGATTACCCCCGAAACTTACCCAATGGCCGAAACTTGACTTCCTATATTTATATCTTCACCTCCGAACCATTCCAGAACTCCTCGTGACATTCGGGATCTCATCCGGGACTCCGAACAACTTTCGGGTTACCGTATACTAATATCTCAACAACCCTAGCGTCACCGAACCTTAAGTGTGTAGACCCTACGGGTTCGGGAGACACGCAGACATGACCGAGATGACTCTCCAGTCAATAGCCAACAACGGGATCTAGATACCCATGTTGGCTCCCACATGCTCCTCGATGATCTCATCGGATGAACCACGATGTCGAGGATTCAATCAATCTGTATACAATTACCTTTGTCAATCGGTACGTTACTTGCCCGAGACTCAATCGTCGGTATCCCAATACCTCGTTCAATATCGTTACCAGCAAGTCACTTTACTCATACCGTAATGCATGATCCTGTGATCAACCACTTGGTCACATTGAGCTCATTATGATGATGCATTACCAAGTGGGCCCAGAGATACCTCTCCATCATACGGAGTGACAAATCCCAGTCTCGATTCGTGCCAACCCAACAGACACTTTCGGAGATAACTGTAGTGTACCTTTATAGTCACCCAGTTACGTTGTGACGTTTGGCACACCCAAAGCACTCCTACGGTATCCGGGAGTTGCACAATCTCATGGTCTAAGGAAATGATACTTGACATTCGGAAAAGCTACAGCAAACAAACTACACGATCTTTGAGCTATGCTTAGGATTGGGTCTTGTCCATCACATCATTCTCCTAATGATGTGATCCCGTTATCAATGACATCCAATGTCCATAGTCAGGAAACCATGACTATCTTTTGATCAACGAGCTAGTCAACTAGAGGCTCACTAGGGACGTGTTGTGGTCTATATATTCACACATGTATTACAATTTCCGGATCACACAATTATAGCATGAACAATAGACAATTATCATGAACAAAGAAATATAATAATAACCATTTTATTATTGCCTCTAGGGAATATTTCCAATAGTCTCCCACTTGCACTAGAGTCAATAGTCTAGTTACATTGTGATGAATCGAACACTCATGCAGTTCTGGTGTTGATCATGTTTTGCTCTAGGGAGAGGTTTAGTCAACGGATCTGCCACATTCAGGTCTGTATGTACTTTACAAATCTCTATGTCTCCATTTTGAACACTTTCACAAATGGAGTTGAAGCGACGCTTGATAGGCCTGGTCTTCCTGTGAAACCTGGGCTCCTTGGCAAGGGCAATAGCTCCAGTGTTGTCACAGAAGAGAGTCATCGGGCCCGATGCATTGGGTATGACTCCTAGGTCGGTAATGAACTCCTTCACCCAGATTGCCTCTTGTGCTGCCTCCGAGCCTGCCATGTACTCCGCTTCACATGTAGATCCCGCCACAACGCTTTGCTTGCAACTGCACCAGCTTACTGCCCCACCATTCAAAATATACATGTATCCGGTTTGTGACTTAGAGTCATCCAGATCTGTGTCGAAGCTAGCATCGACGTAACCCTTTACAACGAGCTCTTCATCACCTCCATAAACGAGAAACATATCCTTAGTCCTCTTCAGGTACTTCAGGATATTCTTAACCGCTGTCCAGTGTTCCATGCCGGGATTAATTTGATACCTTCCTACCAAACTTACGGCAAGGTTTACATCAGGTCTGGTACACAGCATAGCATACATGATAGACCCTATGGCCGAGGCATAGGGGACGACACTCATCTTTTCTCTATCTTCTGCCGTGGTCGGGCATTGAGCCGTGCTCAATCTCGTACCTTGCAATACAGGCAACAACCCCTTCTTTGACTGATCCATTTTGAACTTCTTCAATATCTTGTCAAGGTACGTACTCTGTGAAAGACCAATGAGGCGTCTCAATCTATCTCTATAGATCTTGATGCCTAATATATAAGCAGCTTCTCCAAGATCCTTCATTGAAAAACACTTGTTCAAGTAGGCCTTTATGCTTTCCAAGAATTCTATATCATTTCCCATCAACAGTATGTCATCCACATACAATATGAGAAATGCTACAGAGCTCCCACTCACTTTCTTGTAAATGCAGGCTTCTCCATAAGTCTGCGTAAACCCAAACACTTTGATCATCTCATCAAAACGAATGTTCCAACTCCGAGATGCTTGCACCAGCCCATAATTCGAGCGTTGGAGCTTACACACCTTGTCAGCATTCTTAGGATAGACAAAACCTTCCGGCTACATCATATACAATTCTTCCTTAAGGAAACCATTAAGGAATGCCGTTTTGACGTCCATTTGCCATATCTCATAATCATAGAATGCGCCAATTGCTAACATGATTCGGACGGACTTCAGCTTCTCTACGGGTGAGAAAGTCTCGTCATAGTCAACCCCTTGAACTTGTCGATAACCCTTAGCGACAAGCCGAGCTTTATAGATGGTTACATTACCATCCGCGTCTGTCTTCTTCTTAAAGATCCATTTATTTTCTATGGCTCGCCGATCATCGGGCAAGCCAGTCAAAGTCCATACTTCGTTTTCATACATGGATCCTATCTCGGATTTCATGGCTTCCAGCCATTTGTCGGAATCCGGGCCCGCCATCGCTTCTTCATAGTTCGAAGGTTCACCGTTGTCTAACAACATGATTTCCAAGACAGGGTTGCCGTACCACTCTGGTGCGGAACGTGTCCTCGTGGACCTACGAAGTTCAGTAGCAACTTGATCTGAAGTTTCATGATCATCATCATTAACTTCCTCTCTAGTCGGTGCAGGCACCTTAGGAACATTTTCTTGAGCTGCGCCACTTACCGGTTCAAGAGGTAATACTTCATCAAGTTCTACTTTCCTCCCACTTATTTCTTTCGAGAGAAACTCTTTCTCTAGAAAGGACCCATTCTTGGCAACAAAGATCTTGCCTTCGGATCTAAGGTAGAAGGTATACCCAATAGTTTCTTTAGGGTATCCTATGAAGACGCATTTTTCCGATTTGGGTTCGAGCTTTTCAGGTTGAAGTTTCTTGACATAAGCATCGCATCCCCAAACTTTTAGAAACGACAGCTTAGGTTTCTTTCCAAATCATAATTCATACGATGTCATCTCAATGGATTTCGACGGAGCCCTATTTAAAGTGAATGCAGCGGTCTCTAAAGCATAGCCCCAAAATGATAGCGGTAGATCGGTAAGAGACATCATAGATCGCACCAAATCCAATAGAGTGCGATTACGATGTTCGGACACACCATTACGCTGAGGTGTTCCAGGAGGCGTGAGTTGTGAAACTATTCCACATTTTCTTAAGTGTGTGCCAAATTCGTGACTTAAGTATTCTCCCCCACGATCTGATCGCAAGAACTTGATTTTCCTGTCATGTTGATTCTCAACCTCACTCTGAAATTCCTTGAACTTTTCAAAGGTCTCAGACTTGTGTTTCATTAAGTAGACATACCCATATCTACTCAAGTCATTAGTGAGGGTGAGAACATAACGATAGCCACCGCGAGCCTCAACACTCATTGGACCGCACACATCAGTATGTATGATTTCCAATAAGTTGGTTGCTCGCTCCATTGTTCCTGAGAACGGAGTCTTGGTCATTTTACCCATGAGGCATGGTTCGCACGTGTCAAATGATTCGTAATCAAGAGACTCCAAAAGTCCATCTGCATGGAGCTTCTTCATGCGCTTGACACCTATGTGACCAAGGCGGCAGTGCCACAAGTATGTGGGACTATCATTATCAACCTTACATCTTTTGGTATTCACACTATGAATATGTGTAACATTACGCTCAAGATTCATTAAGAATAAACCATTCACCAACGGAGCATGACCATAAAACATATCTCTCATATAAATAGAACAACCATTATTCGCGGATTTAAATGAGTAGCCATCTCGAATTAAACGAGATCCTGATACAATGTTCATGCTCAAAGCTGGCACTAAATAACAATTATTGAGGTTTAAAACTAATCCCGTAGGTAAATGTAGAGGCAGCGTGCCGACGGTGATCACATCGACCTTGGAACCATTCCCGACGCGCATCATCACCTCGTCCTTCGCCAGTCTCCGCTTACTCCACAGCTCCTGCTTTGAGTTACAAATGTGAGCAACCACACCGGTATCAAATACCCAGGAGCTACTACGAGTACTGGTAAGGTACACATCAATTACATGTATATCACATATACCTGTAGTGTTGCCGGCCTTCTTGTCCGCTAAGTATTTGGGGCAGTTCCGCTTCCAGTGACCACTTCCCTTGCAATAAAAACACTCAGTCTCGGGCTTGGGTCCATTCTTTGGCTTCTTCCCGGCAGCTTGCTTACCGGGCGCGGCAACTCCCTTGCCGTCCTTCTTGAAGTTCTTCTTACCCTTGACTTTCTTGAACTTAGTGGTTTTATTCACCATCAACACTTGATGTTCCTTTTTGATTTCCACCTCTGCTAATTTCAACATTGAATATACCTCAGGAATGGTCTTTTCCATCCCCTGCATATTGAAGTTCATCACAAAGCTCTCGTAGCTCGGTGGAAGTGACTGAAGGATTCATTCAATGACTGCGTCATCCGGGAGATTAACTCCGAGCTGAGTCAAGCAGTTATGCAACCCACACATTTTGAGTATGTGCTCACTGACAGAACTATTTTCCTCCATCTTACAACTGAAGAACTTGTCGGAGACTTCATATCTCTCGACCCGGGCATGAGCTTGGAAAACCATTTTCAGCTCTTCGAACATCTCATATGCTCCGTGTCTCTCAAAACGCTTTTGGAGCCCCGGTTCTAAGCTGTAAAGCATGCGCACTGAACGAGGGAGTAATCATCAGCACGTGACTGCCAAGTGTTCATAACGTCTTGGTTCTCTCGGATGGGTGCGTCACCTAGCGGTGCTTCTAGGACATAATCTTTCTTGGCAGCTATGAGGATGATCCTCAGGTTCCGGACCCAGTCCATAAAATTGCTGCCGTCATCTTTCAGCTTGGTTTTCTCTAGGAACGCGTTGAAGTTGAGGACAACGTGGGCCATTTGATCTACAAAACATCTTGTAAAGATTTTAGACTAAGTTCATGATAATTAAGTTCATCTAATCAAATTACTCAATGAACTCCCACTCAGATAGACATCCCTCCAGTCATCTAAGTGAAACATGATCCGAGTTAACTAGTCCGTGCCCGATCATCACGTGATACGGACTAGTCAACATCGGTGAACATCTTCATGTTGATCGTATCTTCTATACGACTCATGCTTGACCTTTCGGTCTTCTGTGTTCCGAGGCCATGTCTGTACATTTTAGGCTCGTCAAGTCAACCTAAGTGTATTGCGTGTGTAAATCTGGCTTACACCCATTGTATTCGAACGTTAGAATCTATCACACCCGATCATCACGTGGTGCTTCGAAACAACGAACCTTCGCAACGGTGCACAGTTAGGGGGAACACTTTCTTGAAATTATTACGAGGGATCATCTTATTTAAGCTACCATCGTTCTAAGCAAATAAGATGTAAAACATGATAAACATCACATGCAATCAAATAGTGACATGATATGGCCAATATCATTTGCTCCTTTTGATCTCCATCTTCGGGGCTCCATGATCATCATTGTCACCGGCATGACACCATGATCTCCATCATCATGATCTCCATCATCGTGTCTTCTTGAAGTTGTCTCGTCATCTATTACTTCTACTACTATGGCTAACGCTTTAGCAATAAAGTAAAGTAATTACATGATGTTTATGTTGACATGCAAGTCATAAATAAATAAAGACAACTCCTATGGCTCCTGTCGATTATCATACTCATCGACATGCAAGTCGCGATTCCTATTAGAAGAACATGATCAATCTCATACATCACATATATCATTCATCACATCCTTTTGGCCATATCACATCACACGTCACATGCTGCAAAAGCAAGTTAGACGTCCTCTAATTGTTGTCGCAAGTTTTTACGTGGCTGCTATAGGTTTCTAGCAAGAACGTTTCTTACCTACGCCAAAACCACAACGTGATATGCCAATTTCTATTTACCCTTCATAAGGACCCTTTTCATCGAATCCGATCCGACTAAAGTGGGAGAGACAGACACCCGCCAGCCACCTTATGCAACTAGTGCATGTCAATTGGTGGAACCAGTCTCACGTAAGTGTACGTGTAAGGTCGGTCTGGGCGGCTTCATCCCACGATGCCGCCGAATCAAGATAAGACTACTAACGGCAAGCAAATTGACAATATCGATGCCCACACCTGCTTTGTGTTCTACTCGTGCATAGAAACTACGCATAGACCTAGCTCATGATGCCACTGTTGGGGAACGTAGCAGAATTTTAAAATTTTCTACGCATCACGAAGATCAATCTATGGAGTCATCTAACAATGAGGGAGAAAGGAGTGCATCTACATACCCTTGTAGATCGCGCGCGGAAGCGTTCAAGAGAACGGGGTTGATGGAGTCGTACTCGTCGTGATCCAAATCACCGATGACCTAGCGCCGAATGGACGGCACCTCCGCGTTCAACACACGTACGGTTGGGAAGACGTCTCCTCCAACTTGATCCAGCAAGGGGAAAGGAGAGGTTGATGAAGATCCAGCAGCAGGACGACGTGGTGGTGGAAGCAACGGTGATCTCTGCAGGGCTTCGCCAAGCACAGGGAGACGGAGGAGTGTCACGGGAGGGAGAGGGAGAGGCCAGGGGCTAGGGTGCGGCTGCCCTCCCTCCCCCTACTATATATAGGGTCCCTAGGGGGGCGCCGGCCCTAGGAGATGCCATCTCCAAGGGGGGGGCGGCCAAAGGGGTGGCTTGCCCCCCAAGGCAAGTGGGGCGCCCCCCACCCCTAGGGTTTCCAACCCTAGGCGCAGGGGGAGGCCCATGGGGGGCGCACCAGCCCACTAGGGGCTGGTTCCCCTCCCACTTCAACCCATGGGGCCCTCCGGGATAGGTGGCCCCACCCGGTGGACCCTCGGGACCCTTCCGGTGGTCCCGGTACAATACCGATTACCCCCGAAACTTTCCCGATGGCCGAAACTTGACTTCCTATATATAAATCTTCACCTCCGGTCCATTCCGGAACTCCTCGTGACGTCCGGGATCTCATCCGGGACTCCGAACAACTTTTGGGTTACCGTATACTAATATCTCAACAACCCTAGCGTCACCGAACCTTAAGTGTGTAGACCCTACGGGTTCGGGAGACACGCAGACATGACCGAGATGACTCTCCGGTCAATAGCCAACAGCGGGATCTGGATACCCATGTTGGCTCCCACATGCTCCTCGATGATCTCATCGGATGAACCAGGATGTCGAGGATTCAATCAATCCGTATACAATTCCCTTTGTCAATCGGTACGTTACTTGCCCGAGACTCGATCGTCGGTATCCCAATACCTCGTTCAATATCGTTACCGACAAGTCACTTTACTCGTACCGTAATGCTTGATCCCGTGATCAACCACTTGGTCACATTGAGCTCATTATGATGATGCATTACCGAGTGGGCCCAGAGATACCTCTCCGTCATACGGAGTGACAAATCCCAGTCTCGATTCGTGCCAACCCAACATACACTTTCGGAGATACCTGTAGTGTACCTTTATAGTCACCCAGTTACGTTGTGACATTTGGCACACCCAAAGCACTCCTACGGTATCCGGGAGTTGCACAATCTCATGGTCTAAGGAAATGATACTTGATATTCGGAAAAGCTACAGCAAACGAACTACATGATCTTTGAGCTATGCTTAGGATTGGGTCTTGTCCATCACATCATTCTCCTAATGATGTGATCCCGTTATCAATGACATCCAATGTCCATAGTCAGGAAACCATGACTATATTTTGATCAACGAGCTAGTCAACTAGAGGCTCACTTGGGACGTGTTGTGGTCTATGTATTCACACATGTATTACGATTTCCGGATAACACAATTACAGCATGAACAATAGACAATTATCATGAACAAAGAAATATAATAATAACCATTTTATTATTGCCTCTAGGGCATATTTCCAATATGTCTATGGTTAGGAAACATAACCATCTTTGATTAATGAGCTAGTCAAGTAGAGGCGTACTAGTGACGTTTAGTTTGTCTATGTATTCACACAAGTATTATGTTTCCGGTTAATACAATTCTAGCATGAATAATAAACATTTATCATGATATAAGGAAATAAATAATAACTTTATTATTGCCTCTAGGGCATATTTCCTTCAGTCTCCCACTTGCACTAGAGTCAATAATCTAGTTCACATCGCCATGTGATTAACACCCATAGTTCACATCGACATGTGACCAACACCCAAAGGGTTTACTAGAGTCAATAATCTAGTTCACATCGCTATGTGATTAACACCCAAAGAGTAGTGAGGTGTGATCATGTTTTTCTTGTGAGAGAAGTTTAGTCAACGGGTCTGCCACATTCAAATCCGTAAGTATTTTGCAAATTTCTATGTCAACAATGCTCTGCATGGAGCTACTCTAGATAATTTCTCCCACTTTCAATATGTATCCAGATTGAGACTTAGAGTCATTTGGATCAGTGTCAAAACTTGCATCGACGTAACCCTTAACGACGAACCTTTTGTCACCTCCATAATTGAGAAACATATCCTTATTCCATTAAGGATAATTTTGACCAATGTCTAGTGATCTACTCCTAGATCACTATTGTACTCCTTTGCCAAACTCAGGGCAGGGTATATAATAGGTCTGGTACACAGCATGGCATACTTTATAAAACCTATGGCTGAGGCATAGGGAATGACTTTCATTCTCTCTCTATCTTCTGCCGTGGTCGGGTTTTGAGTCTTACTCAACTTCACACCTTGTAACACAGGCAAGAACTCCTTTTTGACTGTTCCATTTTGAACTACTTCAAAATCTTGTCAAGGTATGTACTCATTGAAAAAACTTATCAAGCGTCTTGATCTATCTCTATAGATCTTGATGCTCAATATGTAAGCAGCTTCACCGAGGTCTTTCTTTGAAAATCTCCTTTCAAACATTCCTTTATGCTTTGCAGAATAATTCTACATTATCTCTAATCAACAATATGTCATTCACATATACTTATCATAAATATTGTAGTGCTCCCACTCACTTTCTTGTAAATACAGGCTTCACCGCAAGTCTATATAAAACTATATGCTTTGATCAACTTATCAAAGCATATATTCCAACTCCGAGATGCTTGCACCAGTCCATAGATGGATCGCTGGAGCTTGCATATTTTGTTAGTACCTTTAGGATTGACAAAACCTTCTAGTTGCATCATATACAACTCTTCTTTAATAAATCCATTAAGGAATGCAGTTTTGTTTATCCACTTGCCAGATTTCATAAAATGCGGCAATTGCTAACATGATTCGGACAGACTTAAGCATAGATACGAGTGAGAAACTCTCATCGTAGTCAACACCTTGAACTTGCCGAAAACCTTTTTGCGACAATTCTAGCTTTGTAGATAGTAACACTACTATCAGCGTCCGTCTTCCTCTTGAAGATCCATTTAATCTCAATGGCTCGCCAATCAATGGGCAAGTCAATCAAAGTCCATACTTTGTTCTCATACATGGATCTCATCTCAGATTTCATGGCCTCAAGCCATTTCACGGAATCTGGGCTCATCATCACTTCCTCATAGTTCGTAGGCTCGTCATGGTCAAGTAACATGACTTCCAGAACAGGATTACCGTACCACTCTGGTGCGGATATCACTCTGGTTTACCTACGAGGTTTAGTAGTAACTTGATCTGAAGTTACATGATCATCATCACTAGCTTCGTCACTAATTGGTGTAGTAGTCACAGGAACAGATTTCTGTGATGAACTACTTTCCAATAAGGGAGCAGGTACAGTTAACTCATCAAGTTCTACTTTCCTCCCACTCACTTCTTTCGAGAGAAACTCCTTCTCTAGAAAGGATCCATTCTCAGCAACGAATATCTTGCCTTCGGATCTGTGATAGAAGGTGTACCCAACAATTTCTTTTGGGTATCCTATGAAGATTTACTTCTCCGATTTGGGTTCGAGCTTATCATGTTGAAACTTTTTCATATAAGCATCGCAGTCCCAAACTTTAAGAAATGACAGCTTAGGTTTCTTGCCAAACCACAGTTCATACGGTGTCATCTCCACGGATTTAGATGGGGCCCTATTTAACGTGAATGTAGCTGTCTCTAATGCATAACCCCAAAACGATAGTGGTAGATCGGTAAGAGACATCATAGATCGCACTATATTTAATAAAGTACGGCTATGACGTTCGGACAAACCATTACACTGTGGTGTTTCAAGTGGCGTTAGTAGTGAAATTATTTCACATTGTTTTAACTGAAGGCCAAACTCGTAACTCAAATATTTTACTTCTGCGATCATATCGTAGAAATTTTTATTTTTGTTATGATGATTCTCCACTTAACTCTGGAATTCTTTGAACTTTTCAAATATTTCAGACTTGTGTTTCATCAAGTAGATATACTCATATCTGCTCAAATCATCGGTGAAGATCAGAAAATAATGATACCTGCCATGAGCCTCAATATTCATCGGACCACATACATCAGTATGTATGATTTCTAATAAATCTGTTGCTCACTCCATTGTTCCGGAGAACGACGTTTTAGTCATCTTGCCCAAGAGGCATGGTTCGCAAGCATCAAGTGATTCGTAATCGTGATTCGAAAAGCCCATCAGCATAGAGTTTCTTCATGCGCTTTACACCAATATGACCTAAACGGCAGTGCCACAAATAAGTTGCACTATCATTATTAACTTTGCATCTTTTGGCTTCAATATTATGAATATGTGTATCACTATGATCGAGATCCAACGAACCATTTTCATTGGGTGTGTAACCATATAAGGTTGTATTCATGTAAACAGAACAACAATTTATTCTCTTACTTAAATGAATAACCTATTGCAATAAACATGATCAAATCATATTCATGCTCAACGCAAACACCAAATAACACTTATTTAGGTTCAACACTAATCCCGAAAGTATAGGGAGTGTGCGATGATGATCATATCAATCTTGGAACCACTTCCAACACACATCGTCACTTCACCCTTAACTAGTCTCTGTTCATTCTGCAACTCCCGTTTCGAGTTACTACTCTTAGCAACTGAACCAGTATCAAATACCGAGGGGTTGCTACGAACACTAGTAAAATACACATCAATAACATGTATATCAAATATACATATGTTCACTTTGCCATCCTTCTTATCCGCCAATTACTTGGGGTAGTTCCACTTCCAGTGACCAGTCCCTTTGCAGTAGAAGCACTTAGTCTCAGGCTTAGGTCTAGACTTGGGCTTCTTGACTTGAGTAGCAACTTGCTTGCCGTTCTTCTTGAAGTTCCCTTTCTTTCCCTTGGCCCTTTTCTTGAAACTAGTGGTCTTGTTAATCATCAACACTTGATGCTCTTCTTGATTTCTACCTTCATCGATTTCATCATCATGAAAAGCTCGGGAATCATTTACGTCATCCCTTGCATACTATAGTTCATCATGAAGTTCTAGTAACTCGGTGATAGTGACTAGAGAACTTTGTCAATTACTCTCTTATTTGGAAGATTAACTCCCACTTGATTCAAGCAATTGTAGTACTCAGACAATCTGAGCACATGCTCACTGGTTGAGCTATTCTCCTCCATCTTGTAGGCAAAGTACTGTCAGAGGTCTCATACCTCTCGACACGGGCATGAGTATGAAATACCAATTTCAACTCTTGGAACATCTTATATGCTCCATGGCGTTCAAAACGTCTTTGAAGCCCCAATTCTAAGCCGTTAAGCATGGTGCACTAAACTATCAAGTAGTCATCATATTGAGCTAGCCAAACGTTCATAACGTCTGCATCTGCTCCAGCAATAGGTCAGTCACCTAGCGATGCATTAAGGGCATAATTCTTCTGTGCAGCAATGAGGATAAACCTTAGATCACGGACCCAGTCCGCATCATTGCTACTATCATCTTTCAACTTAGTTTTCTCTAGGAACATATCTAAAATATAGGGAAGCAATAACGCGAGCTATTGATCTACAACATAGATATGCAAATACTACCAGGACTAAGTTCATGATAAATTTAAGTTCAATTAATCATATTACTTAAGAACTCCCACTTAGAAAGACATCCCTCTAATCTTCTAAGTGATCACGTGATCCAAATCAACTAAACCATAACTGATCATCACGTGAAATTGAGTAGTTTTCAATGGTGAACATCATTATGTTGATCATATCTACTATATGATTCACGCTCGACCTTTCGGTCTCCAGTGTTCCGAGGCCATATCTGCATATGCTAGGCTCGTCAATTTAACCCGAGTATTTCTGCGTGTGCAAAACTGGCTTGCACCCGTTGTAGATGGACGTAGAGCTTATCACACCCGATCATCACGTGGTGTCTGGGCACGACGAACTTTGGCAACGGTGCATACTCAGGGAGAACACTTTTATCTTGAAATTTAGTGAGATATCATCTTATAATGCTACCGTCATAACTAAGCAAAGTAAGATGTATAAAAGATAAACATCACTTGCAACCAAAATATGTGACATGATATGGCCATCATCATCTTGTGCCTTTGATCTCTATCTCCAAAGCATCGTCATGATTTCCATCGTCACCGGCATGACACCATGATCTCCATCATCTTGATCTATATCAATGTGTCGTCACATGGTCGTCTCGCCAACTATTGCTCTTGCAACTATTTCTATCGCATAGCGATAAAGTAAAGCAATTATTTGGCACTTGCATCTTATGCAATAAAGAGACAACCATAAGGCTTCTGCCAGCTGCCGATAACTTCAACAAAACATGATCATCTCATACAACAACTTATATCTCATCACGTCTTGACCATATCACATCACAACATGCCCTGCAAAAAACAAGTTAGACGTCGTCTACTTTGTTGTTGCAAGTTTTACGTGGCTGCTACGGGCTGAGCAAGAACCGTTCTTACCTACGCATCAAAACCACAATGATAGTTTGTCAAGTTGGTGCTGTTTTAACCTTCGCAAGGACCGGGCGTAGCCACACTTGGTTCAACTAAAGTTGGAGAAACTAACACCCGCCAGCCACATGTGTGCAAAGCACGTCGGTAGAACCAGTCTCGCGTAAGCATACGCGTAAAGTCGGTCCGGGCCGCTTCATCCAACAATACCACCGAACCAAAGTATGACATGCTACAAAGTAGTATGACTTATATCGCCCACAACTCACTTGTGTTCTACTCGTGCACAACATCAACACATAAAACCTAGGCTCGGATGCCACTGTTGGGGAACGTAATAATTTCAAAAAAATTCCTACGCACACACAAGATCATGGTGATGCATAGCAACGAGAGGGGAGAGTGTTGTCTATGTACCCTCGTAGACTGGAAGCGGAAGCGTTAGCACAACGCGGTTGATGTAGTCGTATGTCTTCACGTCCCGACCGATCAAGCACCGAAACTACGGCACCTCCGAGTTCTAGCACACGTTCAGCTCGATGACGATCCCCGGACTCTGATCTAGGGAAGAGTTCCGTCAGCACGATGGCGTGGTGACGATCTTGATGTTCTACCGTCGCAGGGCTTCGCCTAAGCACCGCTACAATATTATCGAGGATTATGGTGGAGGGGGGCACCACACACGGCTAAGAGAACGATCACGAAGATCAACTTGTGTGTCTAGAGGTGCCCCCTGCCCCCGTATATAAAGGAGCAAGGGGGAGAGGCCGGTCGGCCCTTGGGGCGCGCCAAGGAGGGGGGAGTCCTCCTCCTAGTAGGA
Source organism: Triticum dicoccoides (assembly GCF_002162155.2). Classification (NCBI taxonomy): domain Eukaryota; kingdom Viridiplantae; phylum Streptophyta; class Magnoliopsida; order Poales; family Poaceae; genus Triticum; species Triticum dicoccoides. Next base: position 642,753,678 of record NC_041388.1, on the reverse strand, counting down.
GTAGGACTCCCCTTTCCTAGTCCAACTAGGAAGAGAGAAGGGGGAAGGAAAGAGAGGGAGAGGGAGAGGGAAAGAGGGGCCGCGCCCCCCTCCCCTAGTCCAATTCAGACTCCCCATGGGAGGGGGCGCGCCACCTCCTGGGCTGCTTCCCTCTCTCTCCCCTCAGGCCCACTAAGGCCCAATACTTCCCCGGGGGGTTCCGGTAACCCTTCCGGCACTCCGGTTTTCTCCGAAATCACCCGAAACACTTCCGGTGTCCGAATATAGTCGTCCAATATATCGATATTTGTGTCTCGACCATTTCGAGACTCCTCGTCATGTCCGTGATCATATCCGGGACTCCGAACAACCTTCGGTACATCAAAATATATAAACTCATAATGAAACTGTCATCGTAACGTTAAGCGTGCGGACCCTACGGGTTCGAGAACAATGTAGACATGACCGAGACACGTCTCCGGTCAATAACCAATAGCGGAACCTGGATGCTCATATTGGCTCCTACATATTCTACGAAGATCTTTATCGGTCAGACCGCATAACAACATACGTTGTTCCCTTTGTCATCGGTATGTTACTTGCCCGAGATTCGATTGTCGGTATCTCAATACCTAGTTCAATATCGTTATCGGCAAGTCTCTTTACTCGTTCCGTAATACATCATCTCTCAACTAACTCATTAGTTGCATTGCTTGCAAGGCTTAAGTGATGTGCATTACCGAGAGGGCCCAGAGATACCTCTCCGACAATCAGAGTGACAAATCCTAATATCGAAATATGCCAACCCAACATGTACCTTTGGAGACACCTGTAGAGCACCTTTATAATCACCCAGTTACGTTGTGACGTTTGGTAGCACACAAATTGTTCCTCCGGCAAACGGAAGTTGCATAATCTCATAGTCACAGGAACATGTATAAGTCATGAAGAAATCAATAGCGACATACTAAACGATCGGGTGCTAAGCTAGTGGAATGGGTCATGTCAATCACATCATTCTCCTCATGATGTGATCCCGTTAATCAAATGACAACACATGTCTATGGTTAGGAAACATAACCATCTTTGATTAATGAGCTAGTCAAGTAGAGGCATACTAGTGACGTTTAGTTTGTCTATGTATTCACACTAGTATTATGTTTCCGGTTAATACAATTCTAGCATGAATAATAAACATTTATCATGATATAAGGAAATAAATAATAACTTTATTATTGCCTCTAGGGCATATTTCCTTCAGATGCTAGTTGGTTTACCTGGTGGAAGATCATATGTTCAGATCCTTTATGCATATTAATACCCCTCTAATTATGAACATGAATATGATTTGTGAGTAGTTACGTTTGTTCCTGAGGACATGGGAGAAGTCTTGCTATAAGTAGTCGTGTGAATTTGGTATTCGTTCGATATTTTGATGAGATGTATGTTGTCTTTCCTCTAGTGGTGTCATGTGAACGTAGACTACATGACACTTCACCATTGTTTGGGCCTAGAGGAAGGCATTGGGAAGTAATAAGTAGATGATAGGTTGCTAGAGTGACAGAAGCTTAAACCCTAGTTTATGCATTGCTTCGTAAGGGGCTGATTTGGATCCATATGTTTCATGTTATGGTTAGGTTTATCTTAATACTTCTTTTGTAGTTGCGGATGCTTGCAAGAGGGGTTAATCATAAGTAGGATGCTTGTCCAAGGAAGGGCAGTACCCAAGCACCGGTCCACCCACATATCAAATTATCAAAGTACCGAACGCGAATCATATGAGCGTGATGAAAACTTGCTTGACGATAATTCCCATGTGTCCTCAGGAGCGCTTTCCTTTATATAAGAGTTTGTCCAGGCTTGTCCTTTGCTACAAAAAGGATTGGGCCATCTTGCTGCACCTTATTTACTTTTATTACTTGTTACCTGTTACAAATTACTTATCACAAAACTATCTGTTACCGATAATTTCAGTGCTCGCAGAGAATACCTTACCGAAAATTGCTTATCATTTCCTTCTGCTCCTTGTTGGGTTCGACACTCTTACTTATCGAAAGGACTACGATAGATACCCTATACTTGTGGGTCATCACAACCCATCATCTACTTATTACTTCCCAATGCCTTCCCCTAGGCCCAAATCATGGAGAAGTGTCATGTAGTCGATGTTCACATAACACCACTAGAGGAGAGGCAACATATATCTCATCAAAATATCGAACGAATACAAATTCACATGATTACTTATAACAAGACTTCTCCTATGTCCTCAGGAACAAACATAACTACTTACAAAGCATATTCATGTTCATAATCAGAGGAGTATTAATTATTATTAAGGATCTGAACATATGATCTTCCACCGAATAAACCAACTAGCATCAACTACAAGGAGTAATCAACACTACTAGCAACCCACAGGTACCAATCTGAGGTTTTGAGACAGAGATCGGATATAAGAGATGAACTAGGGTTTGAGAGGAGATGGTGCTGGTGAAGATGTTGATGGATATTGACCCCCTCTCGATGAGAGGATCTTTGGTGATGACGATGGCTTCGATTTCCCCCTCCCGGAGTGTAACATCCCAAAATTCTAAATTTTTGAATGTTATATTAAATAAATAATCATGGTTGTTTGTTTGATTGTTGTGTGATTGATTGTGTGAAATTGGGTGGAAATTGAAACTTTTTGAAAGTTGAATGAGAGGGAATAAAAGGACTTTTCCAAAACTTTCATTTTCATTTTGATCTCCATGAATTCAAATTCATTTCATCACAAAACCCTAGAGTGAAGATAATGTGACCTCTTCCATTTAAAGAAATGAAAAGGGGGTTGAGCATATTTGAATTCCATTTGAGAATATTTCAAATCAGAAACTTTGTGCCACTCAAGGATTTTCATGAGATAAGATAATAGGACATCTTCAAAATATATGAAATAGAGTGGGAAATGATGAGGAGCACTTTTGAATTTCATTTGAATCACTTTTGAAAAAAAAGGTTTTCATTTTGAGTTTCAAGATCATTTGTATAAAATAAAGAGAGGGGATAATATGGCTTCCTAAAATTTATAGAAGAGTTGTAAATTTAATTTTGATTATTAGTTAGAGTTTCTATAGTTTATTTGGTATTTATTTGATTTGCAAAAAAGTGCATTAAATGCATTAGTAAAATATTTTCAAAAATCATCTGTATTTAAGTAAATGTTCTCTATGTTTTAGATATTCAGGAATGAATTTAGGAACTATTGTGGTTTTTTTATAAATTAGTTTGATTTTGTTTTAGGGCCACTTTGTTTTTCTGTAAAAAAGACACGCACGCACACACACCCACGCGTGCGCGAGCCCACGTCCCAGGCCAGCCAGCCGCGCCAGGCCAGGAGCACCCTGCGGCCCAAGGCCACGCAGCGCCCGAGCGCTTCTCGCTCGCCCGCCTCGTCTCTTCTTGGTAGCACGCAACGCTCGCTGTCAGATGGGGCCCGCTCCTCAGGTCGCTCCCAACCTCCCACTCGCTGCACTCGGATAGAGCATGCACTCGCACTCCGTCAACCACCGGCGCCAGTCCAACGGATCCTTGCCAAGAGACACATACTCTAACCAGAGTACATAAGAACAATGTGTAAGATTCTTGCCATTAATCAGAGATTCAGAGTAAATGTTTGAATTTCTTTTTGTCAGGATTTCACCATGGTTGATTGGTTTATTTTCATTTGCTTATAGTTAACTTTTTTTCTACTATTTTCTTTGGGTTACTATTGAACAAGTAAATCACAGGAGTTTGTCGAATTTTAAAAAGAATTTAACTTCAACCAGTGCCTACTAAAAATTGTTGCAACAACGCGCAGGGTGTCCTAATTTGTTACAGTGGGGCGTCTAGGTTGATGGCGGTGGTTAGTCCAGCAATTAAAAATCAGGGCATTCGTTGCCCGGGCGTCAGTCGCCAGAAAACAAATCGAGTCTCCTTTGCATTCACTTTCTCTTCTACCTCCATCCGTGCATGAGAGAGCGAGAGAGAGTAGGGTCTGTCGAGAGCGGCCAAAGGCCGGACGAGCTCGCTTGCTCTCGTTTTTGCTACGAGTGGTACAACGACACGTTTCGCAGGCATTTATGTACGATGAAAATACTATCGCATATACTTTCTAAGACAAAAATTTCGAGACGAAGGGAATACGCAAGAGAAGGGAGCAGGTGGGGTTGTAGGCCCGGCTGGACGGATGATGGTAGCGACGTAACCAGGCACGTGAAGTGTTCCGCATGTACAGGATTGCTCGAACTCTGTACACCGGCATCGACAAACGGTGGTTCTTTTCCGAAATATTAACAAACGCGTTACAATTTCACTTTCTGGTTACTATTTCATATTTGTGAAAATCCATAATACAGTATATAATTTCACTCACTAGAAATCTTTTCAATAACATAATTTCAATCAGTTTCACAAGTTTACATTTAAGTTTCATATTTCTTTTCAGTTTCAGAACCTAAATTTCACTTTTCACCAGCTTGTTTCACAAAAATGTCATCTATTTCAATTTCATATTTTTCAAATAATATACTTACTCTTTTGAAATAAACAATTACACAATTATAAAAGAAATCAGTTTCGTAAGTTGACATTTCGGTTTTGTTTCTTTTCAGTTTTAGAACCTACATTTCACTTCCACTAACTTGTTTCACAAAAATCAAATCTATTCAATTGCACACTTTTAGGTAACATATTTCACTCGCTTGGAATCTTTTCAATGACATGATTTCAACTAGTTTCACAAGTTCACATTTAAGTTTCCTATTTTTTTTCAGTTTCAGAACTTACATTTCACATCCCACCTTTCACAAATATCACATATATGCTAATTACACGTTTAAAAAACATATTTCACTCTTTCGAAATAAACTGTTACACATTCCTACAAAATCATTTTCGCAAGTTGACATATCAGTTTCATATTTGTTTTTAGTTTTAGAACCTACCTTTCACTTTCCACTGGCTTGTTTCATGAAAATCACATCTATTTCAATTGCACATTTCTAAAACAACATATTTCGCACATTTGAAATAAAAACGTTACACATTTTTAAATAATCAGTTTCACAAGTTGACAATTCAATTTTTTATTTGGTTTAAATAGTTTTCTAACGAAATAGGTTGGTCTCACATATTTCTACTGAAATAGGTTAGTTTCATATTTTTCTACCGGGATAGGTTTGTTTCACATATGAAATATTGGTGTATTTACACCCTGTGTGCAAAAAATATAGTAAATAAAAAATAAAAAAACAGAAAATATTTTTGAAAATAAGCCCCTCTTGACTTCTTTTTAAAAACAAATTTTCGGCCAAAATAGTGTGAATAGTGACCCTATAATAGTAACTAATTTTTGTTTTTTTATGTCGACGCTATTTTTTCGTGAAAATTTATATAGTAGTGCAAAACAAAGTCATGTTTATTGTAAAAAAAACTTCTGAACTATTTTGACTAATTTTGTAATTATTAATTATTTTTTCTCCATATAGGGTGTTCATATTTCCCATGGTTTGCCTCGACACCATGCCATGAGACTATGGTTCTTCCTTTGAGTGGGGAATTTTTCTTCTCAGACATGGATTGATCTTTATGGAAAAATGGCAACGAGCCTACCCTTTGTGCCCCCACTCACCCCAATTAAATCCTAACACCCCGCAAATGTTCACTTCACGGCCGTTTACCCTGCCAAGCCTGTCCATCGCTACAAGCCGGTACAAGATACCGTGGCTAGTTGAATTCCCGAACGGCCGTCCGTCCAGTTGAGATATGGGCCCGCATCACTGTTGTGTAGGTACCATACTTTATTTCTGCGCAAACTATACGGTCCATAATTCGTAGCTTTACCTGGATCTCTAGGCGAACGAGCGCACACAGATTCCGTGTGCAGGCGAGCTCGTCCGCTCCTACTAATTTTCGCTGTCCCAACAATCTATTGTTTTCTTGTTCCCAGTCCCGACATTCTTCTATGTCGTTGTCTTTTTCGTGCTGTCGCTGTGTTGTCTTGACCAATCGTGTGGGCTTGTTTTCTTTTTGTTGTTGGGCTAGAGGCTGCGTATATTTGTCGCTCCGAGCGAACTCTTGCACTGCCAGCGCATGTGTTTCTGATAGCACATTACGTCCTAGATCGGTACCTCTGAAAATCGGTACCTGGTATTAGCGCCCCCAGAGACCGGACTCGACGGAGATAAGATTCGTATGTCTTCCTCTGTAGTGAAGGGAACACACGTGGTTTTTTTTTTTTGAGATTAAAAGGGTTTTATTCTATTATGGTAGGGCTACAATCTCTTGGCAAGAGATCCTCAATACATGGGGTTCTCTGCTGAGCCACACAGCCGTAGCTCGCTCAGAGCGACTATACCTTGCTAGGCAGTCTGCAACACTGTTTTGAGACCTATGAAGTTTCTGCGAAATAAACACCCTATCAACCATAAGGGACTTAATTTCAGCTACTAACTGACCAAACAAAGATCAATCTAAACTAGAATTTGAAAGACAAGACAAGGCAGTCGAAGAATCAAACTGAACTACCAACGGAAGCTCTCTATGTTGTCGAGCGAGCGTCATACCAATCATCAGCGCATGAATCTCAGTCTCTAGAGCCTCACTATAGTTGAAACAAATACCGATAAGCCGAGAAAATGACCGAGCCATCATGTCAGCGTAGAATCATTCCGACCGCCGCCGTGCCATCCTCCACTAGGAATGACCCATCCACAGACAAAGCCGCCTTGTTGCCCGGCGGCGCCGGCCAACGCAACACTTTGGACTCCCGGTACAGTTGAACAGATGTGGTTGTTCTACCAAAAATGGCACACATGTGTGTGGCGCACGAGATAAAAAACACAAGTGCATGAAAAAATGTATTTTACGATATATGTCTTTTGAAAAAAGAACACTTTCACTAGTTTTGTGTATATACAATTTCGAAAAAATAAAAGTGAAAATATGGTCACGTACTGCATGGAGAGTATAAATAGGAAAGACAACGGCATGTTTTCAGAAGTTGTTGCCATATTTTTACAATAGACAATGAGAATGCCCTGATAAACATTTTCGAAATACATTTTTAGATACACGGCGACTATTTTATTAAAATACATGATAAACTATTTTAGAATTCACGGCGAACATTTTTTTAGGATTAGATGAATAATTTGATTGAAATACATGAATAAAATTTTATAAATACATGATGAGCATTCAATAAAATACACGGAGAAAACTTTTTAAAATGCTAGGAACATCTTTTCAAACAATGTAAACATTTTCTAAGTATGTAACAAACATTTCATAAAATACGGTGACCATTTTTTAAGTAGAGGTGAACATCTTTTAGAACACAGTGAATATTTTTTTAAATACATGTGTACTCTTTAAAACATGGTGAACATTTCTGAGAATACACTGATCTTTGTACGTACAGAAAAAATTTAGAAGAAAAGATGAAAAAAGAAAACAATTACAAAATAAGGAAAAGAAAGGAACAAATACAGAAAGAAAGAAAACACTTTGAAAATACGTGGTGTACATTTTTAGAATGAGGTGAATAATTTTTGAAAACAATTTTGTGAAGAATTTTTGAAATACACAATGGACATTTTTGAAATGAGGTGAATGTTTTTGAAATATGTGATGAATAACCTTTGAAACACCATGAACATTTTTAAATACTTGTTTCATAAACCATGGTGAACATATTTTAAAACACAATGAACATTTCTGAAATACGCGATGCACATTTTTAAAAACAGTGTGAGTGTTTCTGAAAAATACACTATAAACCTTTT
>NC_041388.1:642736177-642745571 GCF_002162155.2 Triticum dicoccoides | reverse complement strand
TGTGAAAAAGCGCATGATGGAGAATAAATCAAAAACAACAAAAATATTGCATGTTCGGGATGGACATGTAACTAGGCCGGACGAGTTGTGTGTCGAGGATGGACATGCAACTGCATCAGGTTGGGACGACTTGTGTCTCATGGGTGGACACGCAACTGGCGCAAAAAAGGGATCAAGGACCTAGTTGTATGTCAATGATGGACTTGGTTGGATGGCTAGAACCTGCAACTACGGCAAAAAAAAAGGATCAGGAGCCTAGTTGCGAGTTGATAATTATCTTGCAACTGAGTTTAAAAAAGATGGGTCCAGTTGCGAGTCGATGGTTAATTTGCAATCCTTAGTTACGAGTCGATGGTGGACTATATTTACAACTGGGTCAAGAAAAGTGAGGCCCAGTTCCAAGTTGAGGAGGACTTGCAACTAGTGAAAAAAAAAAAGTTGGGCTCAGTTGCGATACAAAAAACATCAGCCTGATTGCAAGTTGAGGGTGAACTTCAACCGGTGGTTAGAAAGTCTCGCCGAAAGCTCGGAGGTAATTGGGTCTGCCAGTTCGCGCGTGCTAAAATTAAAAGGGAGAACCATGCAACTGGCGCAAAAAAGGGATCAAGGACCTAGTTGCATGTCAATGATGAACTTGGTTGGATGGCTAGAACCTGCAACTACGGCAAAAAAAAGGGTCAGGAGCCTAGTTGCGAGTTGATAATTATATTGCAACTGAGTTTAAAAAAGATGGGTCCAGTTGCGAGTCGATGGTTAATTTGCGACCCTTAGTTACGAGTCGATGGTGGACTATATTTACAACTGGGTCAAGAAAAGTGAGGCCCAGTTCCAAGTTGAGGAGGACTTGCGACTAGTGAAAAAAAAATAGTTGGGCTCAGTTGCGATACAAAAAACATCAGCCTGATTGCAAGTTGAGGGTGAACTTCAACTGGTGGTTAGAAAGTGTCGTCGCCGAAAGCTCGGAGGTAAAGGGAGAACCAAGGATCGACCCCTGGCCGCAAAGGATATCAGGCGCGCTGATAACCACTACGACAACGTTCCATTCGTGTGAACTAAAGGGGCGCGTCCCGCTTTATACCTTTTGAGCTAGTTTTTTTCTTTTTATTTTCACAATTTTCACATTTTTTGTTTCCTTTTTGTTTTCTTTATTCTCCTTGTTCTATCTTTTATTTTGATTCTTTTTTCTATTTTCTTCTCTGTATTTTCATTCTTTTTTTCATTTTGTTTATTATTTATTTATTTTTCTATTTTTTATTTCCTTTGTTCTTTTGGTGCAAAAGCTATGGGCAACTCCTATATGACTGGCACCATCAGTAAGGATTTATTTTAAACTAGCTTACTTTTGGGTCCAAGCAAGGTTTATTTCTTGTTACAGATTTATTTACCTTATTGGGTCGGTGGGCTTAAAAAATATATATACATCAATTTTGAGCATTGGCAACGCATGAAGCTTGGTTCTGAGGCTGCAACTTGAGTAGTGTTGTACATTTATGTGGAGGTTGTATTATTTCAAAAAAAATATTTTTATCTGATTTTTTTGCTTCTGCTCTTGGTCGGTGAACAAAGTCAGTAATGCTTTTTCCATACTTTTTATTATGATTTCTAATAAAGCTTGCAACTAAACCAACAATGCTTCTATAAGGTAGCTATTTTCCTCTATGGTAGTTCCTTCCTTAGTTGATTTAGTTGATCACTCACGGCTGCATTTAGCCTCCTACATGCCTCTGATTCTTTCATCGTCGTCTATTAGTCCAGGCCGGCGTTGTCCGCTCCATCGCCTTTCAGTTTCTTCTGGAGCATGTTGTGGGTTCGATTCTGCCCTCTCGCTTGTGCCTTCGTCCAATGCAAGTTCTTTCTATTTCCACTGCCTTTGCATACGCACATGTGGTGAGAAGTTCCTGATTAGTCCGTGCAATATTGGCCATGGCTACGTATTTGTTAGTCATTTGGTGGGGTCAACATTATTTAGTGAGTTCTTCCTTAATGGAGGACATGGTAATAGGAAATAGTGAGTGTTGTTCTAGCTTATATGCACTATTTTCCCCGGGTGTGTAGGTTATGAAGTGTGTATGTGGTAGCAAAAAACAAGGAAATTAATTAGCTAGATTAGCCACTGCAACCACAACCAGGTTTATGAGCATGCATCTGGACCCTCCTGTATAGTAGCTGATCAACCTTACATGAAGATTGAAGTCATCTACATCGATATTTTAATTTTGCTCCTGTTATGCATTTCTTGGAGAAACATTAGGGCACCTTTTTTTTCGTTTTTGTTCTCTTCATATGTCAATGTTTGTAGATATTTAGTGTAGTTATAACCTTACATTACTAGATTTGAATGTAAAAAATTACTGCAGTTAGCATTCTTGAAGGAAATATGCCCTAGAGGCAGTGGCGGAGCCACCGCCCAGCGACCCTGGGCACTTGCCCGGGCTCGCTGGTTCCTAGCAGCAGCGATAGACAGATTAAATAAAGGGCTAAACTGACCGGTAACTTAATTTACTCGGGCAAAAAAGGTACTGGGCCTTTGTTTCTCTCAGGTTCACAGCCCAACAATCAACAAACGGATTAATACGTGGCTGCATGCCTACATGCAATCAGCCCAGGCCGCCGAAACAAAGAAACAAAGGGGTGCTGGCTTCCTTCGGCCGCTCCAACTCTCTCTCTCTCTCTCTCTCTCTCTCTCTCTCTCTCTCTCTCTCTCTCTCGTGTCTCTTCGTTTGTCACGCACGACTAGCGCAGGGACTAGGTGACAGAGGGCGGCGGCGGCGGCTAAACCCTAGACGGCTCCGGCACCGGCGGCAAGCGACACCAGGCTAACACGCAGTCTATGCGTGTCCAGTCGTTCCTCAACCTCTCCTTCATCTCATCTGGCTTCAGCTTCGGCTCGGCTTCCTTCGGTAAGAAATCTCCATCGAATTTAGGTCCAAGGATCTCTCATCTTTGAAGTCTGAATAGTTGGTCTGGGAAGTAGGATTGATGTGAAGTATGGATCGAGATACTGATTATAGATGGTCTGAGATTTCAAGGTCGGACTTAGGGGTCAGGGCTTAAATTAGGGGGAAATCGTTGGGGGTGATCATGAATTCATTACTAGAGAGAAATTGTATTTGTTTGTTGGCTATTCGAACTACAAAATCAAAGTATGTAAGAAGACGGCAACTTGCAGACTAGTATTCATGCAAATTTTTCATACCTTCAAACTGAATACAAAGAATTCTGTACTATGAACTTGTTGTAGCTTGTTTAGCAACCTACTTCAAACTTGATCATTAAATTTCAGAGATGAGGAGATTTTTGGTTAATAGAGCAAGCACTGACAATGTGAATGGTGTGCAACCGGAAATAGAAGTGGAGGCACAACAACCTCCTAACATTGCCAATGAATTTAATCCAAATGATATTGAGCGTGATCCAGGGAAGAGGAAACAAATTTGTGAGTATCCTCCTAATATTCAAGATCAAGTGAGAAGAGCATATGTATTGAAGGGTGAGATGCAACCAGATTTGAATAAATTTCCTCATACTGAATTTGGAAGTTCACGCTCATCAAGAGCATTTTCTAAATCTTGGTACAAAACTCATCCATGGATTGAATACAGTGAGTGGAAGAAGGCAGCTTATTGTTTTTATTGCTTTCTCTTTAAGCAACCTGGAAGGGTTGAGCACTTTGGTTATGAAGTATTCACCAAAGAAAGATTTACAGATTGGAAGCATGCATCTAAAGCCTTCAAAGATCATATTGGTGGTCCTGGTAGTAAGCACAACTCTTGCGTCAAGCATTATGATGATTATTGTAATCAAAGACAAAGTGTGGCAAGCAATTTTGCTAGAACCAGCAATGAATCAGAAGAAATGTATAAGATCCGCTTGACTTGTTCTGTAAGTTGTTCAAGATATCTCATCGCACAAGGCTTGGCTTTTCGTGGACATGACGAATCCTCTACTTCTCTGAACAAAGGAAACTTTAGAGAGATGATAGATTTGGAAAAAACAAAAAATGAACAAGTGAGAGATGCTTTTGACCGTGGTGGAAGAAATTGCACAATGACATCCGGTGACATTCAAAAGGAGCTTGCAATGTGTTGTGCACATGAAGTTACCAAGAGGATCATGGCAGAGCTTAGTGATAAACAATTCTCTGTGCTTATGGATGAATCACGTGATATATCTGTGAAAGAGCAAATGGCGATGATGTTTAATTACAAATTCATTTTTTGTATTGCAGTTCTTCTAGGCTGATTGTATGTCTTTCTGTTGGCAAAAAAATGAACAAGTGAGAGATGCTTTTGACCGTGCTGGAAGAAATTGCACGGTCACATGTAGTGACATATGTATGTATATATAGCTTTACTTTTGTTGGCAACATGGCGAGTTGGTATCTATGCATGGTTGGCTATGTATCTTTTGTTGTCATGTACCAACTTTATTTGGTCTATGAAGCGGATATTGAATATTAGCTCACTTTAAATCAAATTTTGTGTGACTATTATGGTTATGTTTTCACTTCATTGTTAGAGAGGATTTGTGAATCCGAAGCTTGGTGGTATATTACATGTTGTGTATTCGAATACCCGACTTGATTTCTAAATTATACGTTTAGACTTAAACTTGCCCAGGCTCCTCAAAAGTTCTGGCTCCGCCACTGCCTGGAGGCAATAATAAATTTGTTATTTATATCATGATAAATGCTTATTATTCATGTTAGAATTGTATTACCCAGAAACTTGATACATGCGTGGATACATAGACAAAACATAGTGTCCCTAGTAAGCCTCTACTAGACTAGCTCGTTGATCAAAGATGGTTAAGTTTCCTAACCATAGACATATGTTGTCATTTGATGAAAGGGATCACATCATTAGGAGAATGATGTGATGGACAAGACCCATCCGTTAGCTTAGCATAATGATCGTTAAGTTTTATTGCTATTTCTTTCTTCATGGCATATACATATTCCTTTGACTATGAGATTATGCAACTCCCGGATACCGGAGGAATACCTTGTGTGCTATCAAACGTCACAACGTAACTGGGTGATTATAAAGATGCTCTACAGGTATCTACGAAGGTGTTTATTGGGTTGGCATAGATCAAGATTAGGATTTGTCATTCCGAGTATCGGAGAGGTATCTCTGGGCCCTCTCGGTAATGCACATCATAATAAGCCTTGCAGGCAATTTCACTAATGAGTTAGCTGCGGGATGATGTATTAAGGAACGAGTAAAGATACTTGCCAGTAACGAGATTGAACTAGGTATGAAGATACCGACGATCGAAACTCGGGCAAGTGACATACCGATGACAAAGGGAATAACGTATGTTGTCATTGCGGTACGACCGACAAAGATCTTCGTAGAATATGTGGGAACCAATATGAGCATCCAGGTTGGGCTATTGGCCTATTGGTTATTGACCGGAGAGGTGTCTCGGTCATGTCTACATAGTTCTTGAACCTATAGGGTCCGCACGCTTAACGTTCGATGAAGATTTTGTATTATATGAGTTATGTGATTTGGTGACCAAATGTTGTTCGGAGTCCCAGAGGAGATCACGGACATGATGAGGAGTCTCGAAATGGTTGAGAGGTAAAGATTCATATATAGGACGATAGTATTTGGACACCGGAAGTGTTCTGGGTGTACCGGGTACGTATCAGGTCACCGGAAGGGGTTCTGGGCTACCCCCGACAAACTATATGGGCCTATTGGGCAAAGAGGGGAAACACAGCAGCCAACATGGGCTGCTGTTCCCTCCTTGCTGGCCTAATAGGAAGGCGAAAGGAAAAGGGGAAGAGAGAAGGAAAGGGAGGCAATTCGGCCTCCCCCTTCCTTCCCACTCCGGAAAAGATGGTAAGGGAGGAGCTGAATTGGACAAGGCCCCCAAGTAGGATTCCTCCTACTTGGCGCGCCCCATGGCTGCCCCCTCCCCTCCCACCTATATATATATGTGGGGAGGGGGCGCCTAGAACGCACAACAAACATTGTTAGCCGTGTGCGGCGCCCCTATCCATAGTTTACACCTCTGGTCATATTGTCATAGTGTTTATGTGAAGCCCTGCGCAGATCACTTCACCATCACCATCACCACGCCGTCGTGCTGACAAAACTCTCCCTCAGCACTTTGCTGGATCAAGAGTTCGAGGGATGTCATCAAGCTGAACGTGTGCATAACTCAGAGGTGTCGTACGTTCGGTGCTTGATCAGTCGGAACGAGAAGAAGTTCGACTACATCAACCGCGTTGTCAAATGCTTCCGCTTTCGGTCTACAAGGGTATGTGGACACACTCTCCCCCTCTCGTTGCTATGCATCTATAGATAGATCTTGCGTGCGTGTAGGAATTTTCTTTTGAAATTGCATGCTACGTTCCCCAACAGTGGCGTCCCAGCCAGGTCTATTCGTAGATGATATGCACGAGTAGAACACAAAGAGTTGTGGGCGATCATAGTCATACTGCTTACCACCAACGTCTTATTTTGATTCGGTGGTATTGTTGGATGAAGCGTCCTGGACCAACCTTACATGACCACGTTCTTGAGACTGGTTCCATCGAGAGACATGCAACTTGTTTTGCATAAAGGTGGCTAGCGGGTGTCTATTTCTCCAACTTTAGTTGAATCAAATTTGACTACGACCGGTCCTTGTTGAATGCTAAAACAACAAACTTGACGAAACATTGTTGTGGTTTTGATGCATAGGTAAGAACGGTTCTTACTAGAAGCCCGTAGCAGCCACGTAAAACTTAAAACCAGAAAGTAGAGGACGTATAACTTGTTTTTGTAGGGCATGTTGTGATGTGATTGAAGGAAATATGCCCTAGAGGCAATAATAAAGTTGTTATTTTATATTTCCTTATATCATGCTAAATGTTTATTATTCATGCTAGAATTGTATTAACCGGAAACTTGATACATGTGTGGATACATAGACAAAACATAGTGTCCCTAGTAAGCCTCTACTAGACTAGCTCGTTAATCAAATATGGTTAAGTTTCCTAACCATAGACATGTGTTGTCATTTGATGAACGGGATCACATCATTAGGAGAATGATGTGATGGACAAGACCCATCCGTTAGCTTATACATATTCCTCTGACATGTGATGGACATGTTAAGTTTTATTGCTATTGCTTTCTTCATGACTTATACATATTCCTCTGACTATGAGATTATGCAACTCCCGAATACCGGAGGAACACCTTGTGTCCTATCAAACATCACAACATAACTGGGTGATTATAAAGATGCTCTACAGGTATCTCTGAAGGCATTTGTTGGGTTGGCATAGATCAAGATTAGGATTTGTCACTCAGAGTATCGAGAGGTATCTTTGGGCCCTCTCAGTAATGCACATCACTATAAGCCTTGCAAACAATGTGACTAATGAGTTAGTTGCGGGATGATGCATTACGGAACGAGTAAAGAGACTTTCCGGTAACAAGATTGAGGTATGATGATACCGACGATCAAATCTCGGGCAAGTAACATACTGATGACAAAGGGAATAACGTATGTTGTTATTGCTGTTTGACTGATAAAGATCTTCATAGAATATGTAGGAACCAATATGAGCATCCAGGTTCAGCTGTTGGTTATTGACCGAAGATGTGTCTCGGTCATGTGAAAATAGTTCTCGAACCCGTAGGGTCCGCACGCTTAATGTTCGATGATGATTTGTATTATGAGTTATGTGTTTTGGTGACCGAAGTTTGTTCAGAGTCCCGGATGATATCACGGAAATGACGAGGAGTCTCGGAATGGTCGAGAGGTGAAGATTGATATATTGGACGAAAGTATTCGGACACCGGAATGGTTTCGGGACATTTCAGATATTTATCGGAGTACCCAGGGGTTACCGGAACCCCCCGGGGAAGTAATGGGCCTTCATGGGCCATAGGGGAGATAGATGGGAGCCCGCAAGGGTGGCGCCCCCAAGGGAGTCCGAATTGGACAAGGGGGAGGGGGCGCGGCCCCCTTTCCTCTTTCCCTCTCCCTCTCCCTCTCCTTCCCTTTTCCCCTCCGATAGAAAGGAAAGGGGGGGGGGGCGATTAGGATGTGGAGTCCTAGTCGGTTTCCCCCCCTATGGTGTGCCCCTTGAAGCCGACCTCCTCCCCTCCTCTATATATGGGGGCAAGGGGGCACCCCATAGCACAACAGTTATTTTCTTACCCATGTGCGGTGCCCCCCTTCACGGTTTACTCCTCCGGTCATAGCGTCGTACTGCTTAGGCGAAGCCATGCGCGAATCATGTCACCATCACCGTCACCATGCCGTCGTGCTGGAGAAACTCTCCCTCGACCCTCTGCTGGATCAAGAGGTCGAGGGATGTCATAGAGCTGAACGTGTGCTAAACTCGGAGGTGTCGTACGTTCGTTACTCGATCGGTTGGATCACGAAGACGTTCGACTACATCTACCGCGTTAACCTAATGCTTCTGCTTTCGGTCTACGAGGGTACGTGGACACACTCTCCCCCTCTCGTTGCTATGCATCTCCTAGATAGATCTTGCATGATCGTAGGATTTTTTTTTGAAATTTCATGCTACATTCCCCAATAGTGGCATCCGAGCCAGGTCTATGCGTAGATGATATGCACGAGTAGAACACAAAGAGTTGTGGACGATAATAGTCATACTGCTTACCATCAACGTCTTTTTTTGATTCGACAGTGTTGTTGGATGAAGCAGTCCGGACCAACCTTACATGACCATGTTCATGAGACTGGTTCCACCGACAGACATGCAACTTGTTTTGCATAAAGGTGGTTGGCGGGTGTCTGTTTCTCCAACTTTAGTTGAATCGAATTTGACTATGGCCGGTCCTTGTTGAAGGTTAAAACAACACACTTGACGAAAAATCATTGTGGTTTTGATGCGTAGGTAAGAACGGTTCTTGCTATAAGCCCGTAGAAGCCACGTAAAACTTGCAACAACAAAGTAGAGGACGCCTAACTTATTTTTGCAGGGATGTGATTTGGTCAAGACATGATGTGATATAAGTTATTGTATGAGATGATCATGTTTTGTAGAAGTTATCGGCAACTGGCAGGAGCCTTATGGTTGTTGCTTTATTGTATGAAATGCAATCGCCATGTAATTGATTTACTTCATCACTATGTGGTAGCGATAGTTGTAGAAGCAATAGTTGGCGAGACGACAATGACGCTATGATGGATATCAAGGGATAACAAAAACGATCCCCAAGCTCTTCGCGATCCTGAAATCGGCGAAGGTAGAAATCAAGAAATAACATCAAGTGTGATGGTTAACAAGACCACTAGTTTTAAGAAAAAGGGCAAGGGAAAGAAAGGGAACTTCAAGAAGAATGTCAAGCAAGTTGCCACTCCCGTGAAGAAGCCAAAGCTAGACCCAAACTTGAAACAGAGCGCTACTACT
>NC_041388.1:642713556-642735978 GCF_002162155.2 Triticum dicoccoides | reverse complement strand
GATAAGAAGGATGGCAAAGTGAACAAAGGTATATTTGATATACATGTTATTAATGTGTACTTTACTAGTGTTCATAGTAGTCCCTGGGTATTTGATACCGGTTCAGTTGCTAATATTAGTAACTCGAAACAAGAGTTACAAGATGAACAAAGACTAGTTGAGGGTCAGGTAACGTTGTGTGTTGGAAGTGATTCCAAGGTTGATAAGATCACCATCGCATACTCCCTCTACCTTCGAGATTAGTGTTGAACCTAAATAAATGTTATTTGGTGTTTGCGTTGAGCATGAATATGATTGGATCATGTTTATTGCAATACGGTTATTCATTTAATTCAGAGAATAATTGTTATTCTGTTTACATGAATAAAACCTTCAATGGTCATACACCCAATGTGAATGGTTTGTTGAATCTCGATCGTGGTTATACACATATTCATAATATTGATGCCAAAATATGCAAAGTTGATAATGATAGTGCAACATATTTGTAGCACTACCGTTTAGGTCATATTGGTGTAAAGAGCATGAAGAAACTCCATGCAAATGGACTTTTGGAATCACTTGATTATGAAACATTTGATACTTGCGAACCATGCCTCATGGGCAAGATGACTAAGACTCCGTTCTCCGGAACAATGGAGCGAGCCACTGACTTAGTGGAAATAATACACACTGATGTATGTGATCCGATGAGTGTTGAGGCTCATGGTGGGTATCGTTATTTTCCGACCTTCACAGATTATTTCAGCAGATATGGGTATATCTACTTGATGAAATACAAGTCTGAAACATTTGAAAAGTTCGAAGAATTTCAGAGTGAAGTGGAGAATCATCGTAACAAGAAAATAAAGTTTTCTACGATCTGATCGCGGAGGCGAATATTTGAGTTACAAGTTTGGCCTTCATTTAAAACAATGTGGAATAGTTTCGCAACTCATGCCACCTGGAACAGCACAGCATAATGGTGTGTCCAAACATCATAACCGTACTTTATTAGATATGGTGTGATCTATGATGTCTCTTGCCGATTTACCACTATTGTTTTGGGGTTATGCATTAGAGATAGCTGCATTCACGTTAAATAGGGCACCATCTAAATCCGTTGAGACGACACTGTATGAACTATGGTTTGGCATGAAACCTAAGCTGTTGTTTCTTAAAGTTTGGGGTTGCGATGCTTATGTGAAAAAGCTTCATCCTGATAAGATCGAACCCAAATTGGAGAAATGCATCTTCATAGGATACCCAAAAGAAACTGTTCAGTACACCTTATATCACAGATTCGAAGGCAAGATATTTATTGCTAAGAATGGATCATTTCTAGAGAAGGAGTTTCTCTCAAAAGAAGTGAGTGGGAGGAAAGTAGAACTTGATGAGGTAATTGTACCTTCTCTGGATAGTATCTCATCATAGAAAACCATTCCTATGATGCCTACACCAACTAGAGAGGAAGCAAATGATAATGATCATGAAACTTTAGATCAAATTACTACCGAACCTCGTAGGTCAACCAGAGCATGTTCCACACCAGAGTGGTACAGTAATCATGTTCTTGAAGTCATGTTACTAGCCATGATGAACCTACGAACTATGAGGAAGCGATGATGAGCCCTGATTCCGATAAATGGCTTGAGGCTATGAAATCTGAGATAGGATCCATGTATGAGAACAAAGTGTGGACTTTGGTGGACTTGCCCGATGATCGGCAAGTCATTGATAATAAATGGATCTTCAAGAGGAAGACTAATGCTGATGGTAGTGTTACTATCTACAAAGCTCGACTTGTCGCAAAGGGGTTTTGACAAGTTCAAGGTGTTGACTACGATGAGATTTTCTCACTTGTAGCGATGCTTAAGGCTGTCTCAATCATGTTAACAATTGCCACAGTTTATGAAATCTAGCAAATGGATGTCAAAACTGCATTCCTTAATGGAATTCTTAAAG
This sequence comes from Triticum dicoccoides, assembly GCF_002162155.2. Lineage (NCBI taxonomy): Eukaryota > Viridiplantae > Streptophyta > Magnoliopsida > Poales > Poaceae > Triticum > Triticum dicoccoides. The sequence goes on along the minus strand of NC_041388.1, from coordinate 642,734,034 downwards.
AAGAGTTGTATATGATGCAACCAGAAGGTTTTGTCGATCCTAAAGGTGCTAACAAAGTGTGAAAACTCCAGCGATCCATATATGGACCGGTGCAAGCATCTCGGAGTTGGAATATATGCTTTGATAAGGTGATCAAAGCATATGGTTTTATACAGACTTATGGTGAAGTCTGCATTTACAAGAAAGTGAGTGGGAGCTCTATAACATTTCTGATATTATATGTGGATGACATATTGATGATTGGAAATGATATAAAAATTTTGGATAGCATAAAAGGATACTTGAATAAGAATTTTTCAATGAAAGACCTCGGTGAAGCTACTTATATATTGGGCATCAAGATCTATAAGGATAGATCAAGATGCTTAATAGGACTTTCACAAAGCACATACCTTGACAAGATTTTGAAGTAGTTCAAAATGGACTAGTCAAAGAAAGGGTTCTTGCTTGTGTTGCAAGGTGTGAAGTTGAGTAAGACTCAAAGCCTGACCACTGCAGAAGATAGAGGGAGAATGAAAGTCATTCCCTATGCCTCAGCCACAGGTTCTATAAAGTATGCCATGCTGTGTACCAAACCTATTGTATACCTTACCATGAGTTTGCAAGGGGTACAATAGTGATCGAGGAGTAGATCATTGGATAGCAGTCAAAATTATCCTTAGAGGACTAAGGAAATATTTCTCGATTATGGAGGTGATAAAGAGTTCGTCGTAAAGAGTTACGCGATGCAAGGTTTGACACTGATCTAGATGCACTAGTAGAAAACAAGGCTTTGGTCCGGTCCTGGCCGGCCCATTAGTCTTGGTTCAGTCATGAACCGGGCCCATGGGGGCATAGGTCCTAGTTCATGAGGCCAGGGGGCTGGCCGGGCCTCGTGGGGCATGTGTCCCGGTTCGTCTGGCCCCTTTGGTACCAGTTCCAGACACGAACCGGGACCAATGGGCCTAGCTCCTGGCCCACAACCATTGGTCCCGGTCCATGTCTGGAACCGGGACCAAGGGGGCCTTTAGTCCTGGTTCTAGCCACGAACCGGGACCAATGATATGCATATATATACCCCCTCGTCAGCGAGTAGAGCACTCCATTGGTATGTTTTTCTGGCCGGCAAGGGAGAGCTTTGTGGTGCTCTAGCTAACCTCCTATGCACATGAGGTGTTCGATGAAATGCCCAAGCCACAATTAAGATTTCTCGTCTTGAACCTCCTTGTGCAAGCTCCATTTTTCCTCGAGATTTGTCTAGGTTTGGCGGTCCGTCCTGTCCCGCCCCCCTCCTCACTGCCGTCGATCGCTCGCGCTGATCTCGTCACCGACACCATCGTGGTGAGCCTCTTGATCTTATCTTCTTTCTAAAATAAAAAAGTTCTTACGTGTATGATTTAGATAGATACTTGTGTAATTTTCTTACTTTTATTATTGTTTGTGATTATATAGTGCAATGGTTTTGGTATCCGCCTCCATCGGCCCTTGTCCTGTCTATGATTTGGATGTGGTATATATTATCTTTTATAATTATTTGGTTCATTTATTGTTTATGACAATTATGCCGACCAATGCGACATAGATTTTTTTATCTAGGAAGTATGTGAACCAGAAATTCCAACTGACCCTATTGTCGAGAGGTTAAATTTTGTTGAAGAAGAAAACAATTACTTGCAGGAAAAATTAAAAAAAATGAGGAGAAGAAGATGATATTGGAGTTGCATGTTGCGGATGTCGTCGATGATGACAAGATCAGGATGGATGCAATGCACTTGAAGATTAGAAAGATTAGAAAATATGCCATTCATATCGAGGCTTGGTATCATTATGCCGTTGGATCAATTGTTACCTCGGTTGCGATTATGATCACATTTGTTGTTGCATTGAAATGTTTTAGATAGTTTCAATGCATGGTTTAATTAGATGCTCTGGAGAGCTATATGTTGTTCAATGAGAACTATGTATGTACTTTGGTTTTAATGTGATGATGAACTTCTATTAATTTGGTCACTTATCTATTCATGATGTTCTGTAATTTTTTTGACACACTTAATTATATATAATGCATGCAGATGAACCGACAATGGATGTACAGTAACAGATGCACCTCCGAGTACATTGAGGGCCTGCATAATTTTCTCACAGTGGCTGAGGCAAGCAAGCAGAATGGTTTTATGTGTTGTCCATGCCCTAGATGTGGGAATACGAGGTCTTACTCTGACTCGAAAACCCTTCACACCCACCTGCTTTATAAGGGTTTCATGCCACACTATAATGTTTGGACCAAGCACGGAGAAAGAGGGGTTATGATGGAAGACAGCAAAGAAGAAGAGGATGATGACAACTATGTGCCCCTTCAATATGGTGATGCTGCAACGGAGGAAGCTGAAGATCAAGAGGAACCAGACCGTGTGCCCGATGATGATCTCCGCCGGGTCATTGTTGATGCAAAGAGACAGTGCGAAAGTGAAAAGGAGAAGCTGAAGTTCGATCGCATGTTAGAGGATCACAAAAAAGTGTTGTACCCCAATTGCGAAGATGGCAACACACAGCTCGGTACCATACTAGAATTCTTGCAGTGGAAGGCAGAGAATGGTGTGCCTGGTAAAGGATTTGAGAAGCTACTAAAAATATTGAAGAAAAAGCTTCCAAAGGATAACGAGTTTCCCAACAGTAGTACACAACAAAGAAGGTTGTATGCACTCTAGGATTGGAGGTGCAGAAGATACATGCATGCCCTAATGACTGCATCCTCTACCGCGGTGTGTATGAGGATTTGAACGCATGTTCGGTATGCGGTGCATTGCAGTATAAGATCAGACGAGATGACCCTAGTGATGTTGACGGCGAGCGCCCCAGGAGAGGGTTCCTGCCAAGGTGATGTGGTATGCTCCTATAATACCATGGTTGAAACATGTATTCAGAAACAAAGAGCATGCCAAGTTGATGCGATGGCACAGAGAGGACCGCAAGAAAGACGGGAAGTTGAGAGCACCCGTTGACGGGTCGTAGTGGAGAAAAATCGAGAGAATGTACTGGGAGGAGTTTGCAGGTGACGCAAAGGAATGTATGGTTTGGTTTAAGCGTGGATGGCATTAATCCTTTTGTGGAGCAGAGCAGCAATCACAACACCTGGCCCGTGACTCTGTGTATCTATAACCTTCCTCCTTGGCTGTGCATGAACTGGAAGTTCATTATGATGCCAATTCTCATCCAAGGCCCTAAGCAACCCGGCAACGACATTGATGTCTACCTAAGGACATTAGTTGAAGAACTTTTACAGATGTGGAATGGAAATAGTGTACGTGTGTGGAATGAGCACAAACTAGAGGAATTTGACCTGCATGTGTTGCTGTTTGTAACCATCAATGATTGGCCTGCTCTCAGTAACCTTTCAGGACAGACAAACAAGAGATACCACACATGCACGCAATGTTTAGATGACACCGAAAGTATATACCTGGACAAATGCAGGAAGAATGTGTACCTGGGTCATCATCAATTTCTTCCGACCAACCATCACTGTCGAAAGAAAGGCAAGCATTTCAAAGGCGAGTCAGATCATCGGAAGAATCCCGCCATCCGTACCGGTGATCACGTGCTTGCTATGGTTAATGATTTACAAGTAATCTTTGGAAAGGATCCCGGCGGACTATTTGTTCTGAATAACGCTGAGGGATGCGCACCCATGTGGAAGAAGAAATCTATATTTTTGGACCTACCCTACTGGAAAGACCTAGAGGTCCGCTCTTCAATCGACGTGATGCACATGACGAAGAACCTTTGCGTGAACCTGCCAGGCTTCTTGGGCGTGTATGGGAAGACAAAAGATACATTTTGGCCAGGGGACCATCTTTGACTGTATTGACTTACAAAGGGTATGAGATAAACGGGAATACGTTTTACATGATCGCTCAAGATCAAAAGAGCACCAACCAAAACAGCGGTGTCCGCTTTGATGCAACAACCAAGAGGGAAAGGACACATATTATGGTTACATAGTGGACATATGGGAACTTGACTACATATATGATTGTAAGGTCCCTTTGTTTCAGTGCAAATGGGTCAATCTGTCAGGAGGCGGGGTACAGGTAGACCCACAGTACGGGATGACAACAGTGGATCTGAACAATCTTGGGTACACAGATGAACCACTCGTCCTAGCCAATGATGTGGCACATGTTTTCTATGTGAAGGACATGTCTACCAAACCGAGAAAAAGAAAAGATAAGGAAGCGAATACATCATACGCTGAGCCAAAGCGCCACAGAGTTCTTTCAAGAAAAAGAGACATCGTGGGATTGGATCCCACATGCCCCGACCGCCGGCGCAAGTGCGACACCTTCCACCCAGATCACCGACCCCTCCACCAAATAAGCTCCGCCCTAAGCCATGGTGCATGCAGTATATCATGGAGCATTTGGCATCGGAGAAGCAAATCGCGCCCTGCTACCTCTTGAGCATGCGTTGGTTTTCCCTTGAAGAGGAAAGGGTGATGTAGCAAAGTAGCGTAAGTATTTCCCTTAGTTTTTGAGAACAATCCAGTAGGAGACTACACACAAATCGCGTAGTACATGGACAAACAAATAAGAACCTCGCAACCAACGCGATAAAGGGGTTGTCAATCCTTTCACGGCCACTTGCAAAAATGAGATCTGATAAAGATAATAAGATAAATATTTTTGGTGTTTTTGTTGCATAGATTGAAAAGTAAACATTGCAAAATAAATAGTAAACTATAATTGTAGACCGAAAACTTATATGATGTAAAGTAGACCCGGGGCCATAGGTTTTACTAGTGGCTTCTCTCAAGATAGCATATATTATGATGGGTGAACAAATTACTGCCGAGCAATTGATAGAAAAGCGCATAGTTATGATGATATCTAGGCATGATCATGAACATAGGAATCACGTCCGTGTCAAGTAGACCGAAACAATTCTGCATCTACTACTATTACTCCACACATCAACCGCTATCCAGCATGCATCTAGAGTATTAAGTTCATAATAACAGAGTAACGCATTAGGCAAGATGACATGATGTAGAGGGATAAACTCAAGCAATATGATATAAACCCCATCTTTTTATCCTCGATGGCAACAATACAATACGTGCCTTGCTGCCCCTACTGTCACTGGTAAAGGACACCACAAGATTGAACCCAAAGCTAAGCACTTCTCCCATTGCAAGAAAGATCAATCTAGTAGGCCAAACCAAACTGATAATCCGAAGAGACTTGCAAAGATATCAAATCATGCATATAAGAATTCATAGAAGAATCAAATATTGTTCATAGATAATCTTGATCATAAACCCACAATTCATCGGATCTCGGTAAACACACCACAAAAAGAATTACATCGAATAGATCTCCAAGAACATCGAGGAGAACTTTGTATTGAGAACCAAAGAGAGAGAAGAAGATATCTAGCTAATAACTATGGACCCGAAGGTTTGTGGTAAATGATAACCCACAAGTATAGGGGATCACAATAGTTTTCGAGGGTAGAGTATTCAACCCAAATTTATTGATTCAACACAAGGGGAGCCAAAGAATATTCTCAAGTATTAGCAGCTGAGTTGTCAATTCAACCACACCTAGAAACTTAATATTCGCAGCAAGGTATTTAGTAGCAAATTAATATGATAGTAATGGTAACGGTGTTAAAAGGTAATGGTAGCAAAAGTAATTTTTTTTGTGTTTTATAGTGATGATAACAATAGCAACGGAAAAGTAAATAAGCGAAGAACAATAAATGGAAAGCTCGTAGGCAATGGATCGGTGATGGAGAATTATGCAGGATTTGGTTCATCATGTACAGTCATAACCTAGGATGACACAGAACTAGCTCCAGTTCATCAATGTAATGTAGGCATGTATTCCGAATATAGTCATACGTGCTTATGGAAAAGAACTTGCATGACATCTTTTGTCCTACCCTCCCGTGGTAGTGGGGTCCTATTGGAAACTAAGGGATATTAAAGCCTCCTTTTAATAGAGTACCGGACCAAAGCATTAACACATAGTGAATACAAGAACTCCTCAAACTATGGTCATCACTGGTAAGTATCCCGATTATTGTCACTTCGGGGTTAACGGATCATAACACATAATAGGTGACTATAGACTTGCAAGATAGGATCAAGAACTCTCATATATTGATGAAAACATAATAGGTTCAGATCTGAAATCATGGCACTCGGGCCCTAGTGATAAGCATTAAGCATAGCAAAGTCATAGCAACATCAATCTCAGAACATAGTGGATACTAGGGATCAAACCCTAACAAAACTAACTCGATTACATGATAAATCTCATCCAACCCATCACCGTCCAGCAAGCCTACGATGGAATTACTCACGCACGGAGGTGAGCATCATGAAATTGGTGATGGAGGATGGTTGATGACGACAGATTCTCCTCTCCGGAGCCCCAAACAGACTCCAGATCAGCCCTCCCGGGAGAGTTTAGGGCTTGGCGGCGGCTCCGTATCGTAAAACACGATGAATCCTTCTCTCTGGTTTTTTTCTCCCCAAAAGTGAATATATGGATTCCAGGTTGAGGTCGGTGGAGCATCAGGGGGCCCATGAGACAGGGGGTGCGCCCAGGGGGTAGGGCATGCCCACCACCCTCGTGGACAGGTGGAGGCCCCCCTGATATGGATCTTCCTTCCAGTATTTATTATGTATTCCAAAATAATTTTTCGTTGATTTTCAGGTCATTCCGAGAACTTTTATTTCTGCACAAAAATAACACCATGGCAATTCTGCTAAAAACAGCATCAGTCCGGGTTAGTTCCATTCAAATCATGCAAGTTAGAGTCCAAAACAAACGAAAAAGTGTTTGGAAAAGTAGATATGATGGAGATGTATCAGTAAACTACTCACACATCATCGGAGAGGCTATGGTGTTGATGTAGAAGCCCTTCGTGATCGAATCCCCCTCCGGCAGATCGCCAAAAAAGGTCCCCAGATGGGATCTCACGGGTACAGAAGGTTGCGGCAGTGGAAAAGTGGTTTCATGGCTCCCCTGGATGCTTTGAGGGTATAAGAGTATATATAGGCGAAGGAAGTAGGTCGGTGGAGCTACGAGGGGCACACGAGGGTGGGGGGCGCGCCAGCCCCCTGGGCGCGCCGCCCTACCTCGTGGCCACCTCGTTGCTTCCTTGACCTCCACTCCAAGTCTCCTGGATTGTGTTTGTTCCAAAAAAGATTCTCGCGGAGGTTTCATTCCATTTGGATTCCGTTTGATATTCCTTTTCTGTGAAACACTGAAATGGGCAAAAAATAGCAACTGGCACTGGGCCTCCGGTTAATAGGTTAGTCCAAAAAATAATATAAAAGTGCATATTAAAGCCCATTAAACATCCAAAATAGATAATATAATAGCATAGAACAATCAAAAATTATAGATACGTTGGAGACGTATCACGGCCGCACGCGTGGATGAGGTCGTGATGGCTGCCATTCATGCCGACCCCCATATCTTGGAGGAGCACCTTGCCATTTGCTAGCTACACCGGTTAAGCATACTCGGTTTACCCATTGCGTGTGCTGCTCCTGCCTTTCCTTCACAAATTCTAGTGAATTGTGCTATCTAATTTTACCATGCAATCTGTTGCTCTGGTGTATATGTTCTATATGTCGTGAAGTGTGGTGCTCACTTATTAACTATTTTTTTAATTAGTTGTCGTCTTCAGTTAACTGTTTGGTTCAATTATGCAAATGTGATGTTCAATTCTTCAGGCTGCAATTTTGTATTGTCTTCCATGTGAGAAATAAATCGAATTTATCTTTACAAAATACATGAGAAATGAATACAATTGCTATATTTCCAAGTTGTCAAGCATGCTTGGTTTGGTTATACATTATGCAATGTGGTGCTCAGTTAACGTTTGGTTCATTTGTGTTGTGGTGTTTAGTTAACTGTTTGGTTCAATTCTGCAATGCGATGTTCAATAGTCGTGGGTGCATTCTGTTATTGTATACCATGTGAGGAATAAATTGAATTTGGCTATAGTAAATACATGAGAAACAAATACAATCGCTACAATTGGCTGTAGTTAACTGTTTGGTTAACTCTCTGATCTTCTATTAGGAGTATGTTATATTGTGCAATGTGGTACTCAGTTAATGTTTGGTTCATTTGTTGTGGTGTTTAGTTAACTACTTGGTTCAATTCTGCAATGCGATGTCCAATTGTCGTGGGTAGAATTTTGTATTGTTGTGCATGTGAGGAATAAATCGAATTTGTCTGCATTTAATACATGAGAAACATATACAAGTGCTATATTTCCTAGTTCTTAATCATGCTTGATTTGGATAAATGGGTTTTCCATGTGGCTTGACTTAATCTGATGAATCTACAATGTGCTTATTTTCCATCAGCATATTTTACTCATAGCATGCGAACCCTTACTTAACCTGATGACTAACTACCTTATATGTGTTGCAGGGAAACAATGGGAAGTACTGAGGTTTACAATCGAGGTTAGCACATGCATGGTCCGTTGTCTAATAGCACATTATTGTGCAATTGCAGGAACCATTCTAATATTTTGGTTTTTAACAATTTGGTCTTGCACATGTAGGTCCTGCTGTCAGAGGTTTTGACCCACTATTCAACCGTTTTTGAATATGGGGAAATGAGTTGTCCATGAATATCAATCAAATCAAAAAAACTCAGAAAGATTGTTAGGATAAAGAAATTAGCGACAAAAAACAACAAGATCTTTGCCTACACAATGGAGAAGACATCAGTTCACTACAAGATGGTACTAACTATTATACCTTTGACGCATTGCTGGAGCGCATCGCCGGGCTACTGGATGCCGTGGCCTCGGGAGCACCGCCCTTCTGCTCCTTGCTCATGCCCCAGGCCACAACCGGATCGCATGGCGGGCCTCGCCGCGCCCGCGCACCCCTAGGAGCGGTAGGAGGCTTCACCGACACCGGTGCGACCAGAAGCGCTGGGCCCCCGCTCACGCCTGTGCCACCCCCGCTGGGCGCGGGCACGAGCGTTGGAACCCGCGGCCTCGGCGGAATGCCGCCCTACCATTCTCAGGGCGGCGAGATGTGGAGCGTGGGGCACTTTGGCGAGGTCTTCGGGGCGGCGGCCTCGGAGGCCTACGTGCCCCGCATGATAGACCAGGAGTATGCGCGGGAAGACGACCCTGGCTTGTTCCTTGAGCCGGGCTGGGAGGATGAGGCGCTGGAAGGTGAGGCCTTCCAGGAGCCCCCCGAGCGCATCGTAAGCCACACCAATCATGCCGGCAACGACAGCTACAGAGTACCACTAATCTCTCAGGAGCAAGCTTATGCTAACCATGGGTCGCTGGAGGATCAGGTCACAATGGCGGACGGCGGCCCCAGCGCAACGACCTCCCTCCCACCAGGAGGAGCGCACTGGGGGCTGCAGGGGAGAGGCCCTGAGCCAGGTCCCTTCCCGCATCGCACGGAGCAAGGCGCCCCCCGGAGGTAGGCCCTCTGTCGGGGAGGTGCCGATGAGTCTTCCCCCGACAGAGGACCCGTGGTCGGCGAGGGTGCCGCTGGCGTCCCCTTTGCCCCTTTGCTTCGTCCTGGTTTCCGGTCGAACCAACGGTGGTCGAGGGCGGCGCAAGGCGGGGCCCTCGTCTGGCGATATGAAGTAAGGCTCACGCCCGTGAAGATCTCCGCTCATGACATTCTCACGTAATAATGAGTGGGGCTGTACACGCCCCGGAGTCTCAGGAGCACTGCCCTTGGGCCTCGGGGGCTCCCTCCCACGCCTAGTGGCAGCACTTAGCTCCGTGCTGGTGAGAAGACAAGAAGACTAGACTAGGTGCCGGACACGGCCATTTGCTCTTAACTCTTTTTTGTAGCCCTGTTTCTGGATTTGGATTTAAGTTGAAGTTGAATATTCATTGCTATGCGCGGGGGGTGACTTTTCTCGTTCATTCGATTTCTTGCCATCTGGTTCCTTGCCCAACCCGAAATTCATACCTACTGCCTCCCCCCTCGCTAGCCCCTCGAGAGTGGGGGCTGGGCGCGGCACACACACGCTGCGCCTACGCCCTTCCATAGCTGGCGCCTGCTCCTCGCGACGCCCTCTCGGGCGAATCAACAGGCCCTTCAGGAGCTCACAACCTCACGAGCTGGCCGGAAACCGGTCCTGACCAAGGTTAATTTCAGCAGTAGACTGGCGGCATAACTCTCGGGCCCATAAAAAACACTCATCTTCAGCTTGGCCTAAGGAATAGAGGCAGTAATCTGTTTACATGAGGGCCCCCCCTCCCAAAATGCTCTCACAACTTTCAGGGATGTGCCCAAGTTTTCACTTACAGGCTCAGCAATGAGGGAGCACGGGCTCAATCGGACATATCGCTCGCCACGTCATCTAGAATGCCCTCAGACGCGTCGCTGACATCATCGTCACCGTCGCTGGCGCCGCCATCCTCGTCACCAGCATCACCGTCACCATTGCTGGCGCCGCCCGCACCATCGTCGACCACGTCACCTTCATCCACAAGGACCACCACCGCGTCATCCTCGAAGGTGAAGGCCCTGACTAGAGCGTCCACATTGTCCTCTACCCAGCGTGCCAGGTCGTCCCGGATGGCCTCGGGCACAGGGGCGATGGCGGCGTCGAAGCCGAAGTTGGGGTAGGTGTTCTGGAGGTGGCTAAAGACATGGGAGAACGCGTTCTTGAGTAGGCCACGACTCCTCTCCTCAACAAGCACGTGAGCCCTCTCGGATCGATTCTCCAGGTGTGTCACCATGTTGGTGAAGAAAAGGAGGTGGCTGGCATAGTCGTTCGAGTGGGGATGAGGTGCACTTTCGTCACAGACGGCACCCAGCGCCGCGTTGGCTCTGACCCTGAGGTTTTGGAGCATGGGGGCATTCTCGCGCTCCAGTGTCCGCCGCCGGAGCGCTTCCTCCCTGCCTTGCTGCACGGAGGATTTAGCGGCGGCGACCTGCTGCTGAAGGGAAAGAAGATCGGCACGTGCGGAGGCCAGCTCAGCTTGCACCGAAGACAGGGCAGCCGCGGTGACTTTCTCGCGATGTGCAGCCTCATCCAACCCTGACCTGCGGGCTTTTTTCCTGCCCACAACCTCGGCTTCCACAAGCTTCAACTTCAGGTCGTACCTGCCCACAAGATCCGCGCGAGCCTCGGCCGCCCGGCGGTCGACTTCCTCCTGAGCCTTGGCCTCGCATGCGCCGACAACATCCTCAGCTTGGGCAACCTGGCGCTCCCTCGTCTCCAACTACTCGAGCTTAAGGCTGCGCTGGCTTCCAGCGCCAGCGCTTCCTCGCACCTCAGGATCTCTTCCTCCTCGACAGGCGACCCCTTGCGCGCCTCCACTTGCTGCTCCAGGGAGGCACTCTAGGCTTGGAGCTCCCACACGCGTTTCTCTGCGATCTCGTGACGTCGATCAGCTTCCCGGGCTTCTTCCAAGGCTCAGGCGCAAGCTTCATGTGAGGTCGCAAGAGACACCTCGGCCTTCGCGTTATCAAGATCATGTTGGTGGCGCCCGAGGTTGATGGCCACCTTCAGTTTATGCCACTCTTCCACCAGCCGGAGACCCTCAGCCTCAAGGCGCGCATCTACATCCGCGAGCTCCCCGCCCAGCCGGCTCATCGCGCCCATCGCCTCCCGGAAGAGCTCGTGGCGGACGATGCTCCATTCGTGCACAACCTTGAGCGCATGGCCAACTCCATCCTCCACAGCAGGGGCTGTCGACAGGACCCGAAGTGGCTCGCCCCCTTCCTGCAGGGGGCTGGGCGCTGGCACCCCTCCGGACACCGACTGGGCTTCAGCAGGAGCCCGGTTGGGATGAGGCTCGCTGCTCGAAGAAGTAACCAAGATCGAAGCCATCCAGTCGCCATCTATAACCATAGGAGGAGTCCTTGGCACGCTCGTCACCCCCCGACGAGGCCATGAAGGAGAAACGACAGGAGCGCGAGCTCAAGGCGCCAAGCTAGCGCGTGTGCCTCTCCAGCCAACCTCGCAACGGGGGCAACATGTTGGCATGGGACACTCAAGGCCAGTGGGAGATCCGATGCACGAGGAGTTTGCTTCCCGAGGGGCTTCGCATCCTTAGCAGATGGGATCCTGAAGAACCACTGTCAGGAAGGGAAGCAACACCCAAGGAATTACAAAGATAAGATACTTACTCATCTATGGCGATGTACTTCCTCTATTTCAACGGCCAGAAAGCGCCGCTGCCGCAGCTTGGGGACCCCTTCCTCTTGCGGAGCGCATCGAAGTCTACACGGAGTCGGCTGAAGCACTTGGCGTGGCGATCAGCGCAGGGTGCGGCTGGTGAAGCACCCAAGGGGGCGACTTTAGGAGCATCAAGCTGGGGAGAGCCATCAAGTACCGCCTCGTGACGGCCTCGAGAGGCCTCGGGAGCTTCGGCCTTGGGAGCAGCGGGTTGCGCCGCCCCCTCAGTTGCTTCCTCAATGCAAGGGGTGTGGGTTCCTGAAGTTGATGCCTCGGGAGCTGCAGGTGGCTCCAACGCCGCGCCGCCCGCGCCCCTAGCTTCCGGTGATGCTTGCACCCTGCGTCCGCTCTTGGGGCAAGTTCGGCATTGGCGGCAAGGATGGGAACCATGATGACAGGGTTCTCGCGGGACCCCACAAGGCCAACCAGACGCAACCTCCATTCGTCAAAGGGGGGCATCTGCCCCACAAACTCCACCCTGTTCGAGCAACCATACAAGAGACAGCCCCCGGTGGCATATTGGCTGGCGAGGGGTTGCCTGCCAGGACCTCAAGAACTATTCTCTGTGCCTCAAGCGGAAGCTCTGACTCCTGGAGCATCATGCGATCCGGGCCGACAGAGAGGGCCCACATCGGCTGGGAATGGCGCTGGAGTGGGGCGACGCGGCGTAGGAGGAACTCCTTCGTCACCATGGGCGCGGTCAACCCGAGGTCTTTCAACCTTCTCATCTGGAGCCAGATGAAGGCAAGGCGGGGGCTTGTAAGCTTCTCGTGAGCCCAGCCGGAGTTGGGAACGGCGGGCGCAGACGGAGGCGAGAGCAAAGGGCTGAGCACTCTGACATCCACATACACCCACCGCATCCGGAACCCACTCGCAAATGGTGGGAGCTTGAAGTCAACCCATGAGCTGGCCATCGCCGCCACAGCCAGGAAGCTCAGGCACCCCGAGCATTGCCAGGGGTCGGTCAGGTGTAGCGAGAAGAAATGGCGCAGAAGGGCCACGGAGGGGGCGATGCCCACCATGGCCTCGCAGGCGAAGGTGAAGACGGCAAGAAGAGTGACAGATTGGGGATCTAAGTGCAGTAGATGAATCTGGTAATGGGAGAGGAGGACGTTGAAGAAAGCGGAGAAGGGGGGAACCAGACCGTCCCATAGGGCGTCGATGAAGAACCGGACCTCGGTGGCTACTCTATCGATAGAAGCTCGGGACGCCGACCAAGCCGCCGTCCTACCCCATTCGTTGAAGCTGGTGGTGAGCGCAAGGCGGACCTTATCCATGGCCTCCTCGTTGAGCACTCGTGATCGGCCAACAGTGCGCTCGACGACAGGAGCCAGGTTGACTGAGGACAGGGGTTTCTTCCCTTTCTCCGACCGGTTGGCGCCATGACGAAGGGGAGGACTGAGCTCAGGTTGGATTGGGAAAGGAAGCTGAGGTTCGAGGAAGCGAAGGAGTCAGGGGGTGCGTTTCCAGCAAGGAGGAAATAGCTGTGTAGGACGCCGTGGCCGCCTAGCCAGACGGATATCTAGGCTGCGTGGGGAAGTGGGGCTGCCCACGGCCAATCGATCGCCATGTGTCAGGCAGGGCCGCAGGCTATTGGGGCCCGTGGTGCTTCAACCTTGCCCTCTGGCTTCACCTCGAAACCAAGCCCGAGCGTGCCTTGGGCCCGGGGGCTACTGTTGGTGTTCTGGAAACGGGGGTCCCCAGACTTGCCTACCTGCGGCCCGCAGTGTGGCTCCACCGGTGGTCATGTATGGCCCATCTTCACTAGCAAACATTCAAGACTCTGGCGAGGGGCCAAGCCTCGCGAGGCGGATGATGCAAGACCTCCTCAGGGGAGGCCTCACCAGGCTGGCTCGCGAGGGGCGGAGAGATAAAGGCGAGGGGCACCTCACGAGGTTCTAGTGACGCAAGCCATGACGACTGGAACCAGGCGGGCGCCAGCGCGCGCAGTGTCCTCGTTTCCTCTTTGGTGCTAAAGGAGCAATCACAGACGAGGAGTCCCGAGGCATCAGGCAAAGGTTTACATATCGGTGCAACAAGACCAAGGCCAGCAGGACGGCAGGACAAAGGTCACCGTGGAGCCCAAGACGGCGTCACCACCAGAGCCTCTGGCAGGCGAAGACTACTTTTGTCAGGATAGCTTGTACTAGTTGTCTCCCTTCGAATTTAGCCGTTGTGGGATCCCTTCCCGCTCAATATTTGGGAAGACGACCAGGGCCTCTATAAATAAGGCTAGCCACCACCATAGGGAGGCATCCGATTCCGATCCTCAACCACACAAGCACACCAAGCACAAGAACACCTCACCTCGCAAGGCTGTTCTTCCTTTGTAACTGTTCATCCTCAGCCCAAGAGGCAATCCGCCACAACACACTGGAGTAGGGTATTACACCACAACGGTGGCCCGAACCAGTATAAATCTTGTGTCTCGTGTTCTTTGGGTTCGTCGAGCTAGGTCATGAGATCGTAGAGTGAGCGAGCTAGAGAGGGGGAGAGATCTTTGTGCGCACCCCAGTGTTCGAACCTCAAGGGTTTTGCTGGAACCCGAAATTCGACAGTACGCATTTCCGTATTTGAGCGCTCGCTGGTCGCACACGACCTCATTTTGCCGAGCGTGTGTGCCAGGAGGGCATATCCCCGACGGTTTATGGGTCGTGCAGGAAGGACCCACCTATCGCCCACACTCACTAGGCGATGGTTCCAAATAACGTCGCGGAAAGGCGTTAAAACCGTTTGTATAGCACCGACGCGCACCAGTGTATTTATTATATTGCGGCCTATTTATATTAGTGCCGACCAAGCAGTATATCAATGCCATAAAATCAAGGATAGCGTCTCATGTTCTTCTTGCTAATAGTGAACAAACTTTAAGATTATTCTTTCAAAATTAAACAACACAATGAAACAAAACATCATGACAATGCATACATAATAAACATAGTTCCATGAGCAGAAAAATGTTTTCTCAACCCTCAAGCAAGTTGGATTGTGCTAGTCCATGGTGTTCTTCTTGTTGTTGATTATTTCCTTAATTATAGACCCGAGATACTCAACCTTCATTGGTTTGGGCACAAAAACATCAGCACCAACACTTATGAACACCTCCATGGCATCGTCATTAGCCGACATCCCAAGAATCTTCACATCACTTTCACCCATAGCACGAATCTTTACAATTGCCTGTGAAGCAACACAACAAAAGAATTTTTAGTTTATTTGCAAACTTAAAACAAGGACTTATGCTTAGATCAATACTTTGCTAAAAAATGTAGACATTGAAAATCCAAAGGGGAAGCTAAGCACCTCAGGACCAGTCATGATGGGCATGTCCTTATCGCACAAAATAATGTCAAACTTCTTCCCCTCAAGGAATAGGTCAACTGCTTCTTTTCCATTCTTGGCGAGAGTAATATCACATTCAAATTTGAGTAACATTGTCGAGAGGACCATCCTTTGAACGGTGTCATCCTCAACAACTAGCGCCTTCACAGAGGAGGATCCTTGGGCCTTGAATGCCATGATCAACTAAACGAATTAGAAAATAGAATGAAGAAATTAGTTATTCCCTTGCACACTCATGCCAAATATAAGCAAGGAGATTGTTATTCTTGAAAAGAGTCAATAGAAAAATGTAGTATTAATTAGTAACATCATAGTTTCACCAATATAGAATTCGCAAAATATGATGAAAAAGCAATAGGAGAAATCTGGTACCTTCTGTCATACAGATTGATCGATTGTTATATGCATGATTAGTTTTGCATGTTCTTTCCATTTACTGAATCATGTAGCTCCAAAAAATAGATGAAGCAAAATAACATCAACATAGAAACAAAATCATAAAAAATGGCAACACGTATATATAGAGGCAAGAACATGGTTGTCAAAACAAGTGTACTATATAGATCAAAATGAACTACTTCGACCCTACACATATATAACCTCACCTCTTGTAAACTCATGTATATAATACATGGATACAAAAACTACAAAGGGTGGATGATCAAAAAATATCGAGAAAGAAAGAATGGAATAGGGATATGAAGGCTAAGGCTAGAACTTACATTGGAGAAGATGGAGGACGAGGAGTTCGAGGACGAGGAGAATGGAGATATTTCTGCTCTTGTTGCTTGACTGCTTGGTGCTGGTGTGCCTTGTACCCTGATTATGTTGTGTTATATATAGAGGACCGAAGGGGAAACACAACCCATGGCCAACCAATCTCCATCGCCTTCACGCTGCAAAAATCCGCACCGCTCTCCACTCAAATAAATATGGCAAACCAATATTGGGAGATTTTATTAAATAATGATCTATCATTCCAGATCTGCAATATTCCCCGCTTCTATATTGATAGATGGGTGTGTTGGGTAGCATGATAGAGGTGATGGAGGGTTGGTGGGAAGAAGAACATTGGCGGCATAGAGGATTAGGGGAGAGTGACGATATGTGGTGGGTGGGAGGGATAAGAAGAGTTATAAATGTTCATATATTGAAATATATTGCATCCATTATTTTCAAGGTTTATAAATGCAAGGAAATGCTTTATAGTATCATGTTAAAAAACAATATATCACAAAATATTAGAAAGTCTGAAGAGCTCCTCGCCTTTCTCCTACAAATTATGCAAAACAATACTAAACTCATTGAATAAATATATTTAACTATTTACTTTTTTATATTTGTTTATATGTGTCAATGGTAAATATGCATGCTACTTATTACAATGTGGCCTATTTATAAGGTGTCAGTTTATATGTCTCCAATGTATCTATAGCACCCTGTTTGGGTACAGTGAATTACCACTGTATCCAGACAGACCACGGCACACGCCAACACAAGAAATCAACCTGTCATATACTTTTACAACCCAAGAATAGCAGGACAGAAAATGTTCTACAAAAGAGTGCTTTGTTGATCTACACAACTTTACAACGTCGACTTACAAGGCTCCAAGTGTCAACAGTGTATTGAGGTCGGAGCAGTAACTACAAAAAAGGACACATCTGTGACATTATGCCCCAAATGAAAACTTCTTCTGTAATGGAAGTGACACTTCCATGATGATAATTGTGACAAAACACATATCATCATGATCGTTGCCTTGGATATCGTCATAACTATGTGCTTTTCTATCAATTACTCAACAGTAATTTGTTCACCTACCATATGTTTTCTTTCAAGAGAGAAGCCTCTAGTGAAACCTATGGCCCCCGTGTCTATTTTTCATCATATTATTTTAAGATATATAAAAGCAAAAACTGAAAATACCTTGTTGCAATTTATTTACCTTTACTTTATTTTGCCTTTTATTTCTCTTTTATGTCTATCTCTATTAGATCTCACTCTTGCAAGTGACCATAAAGGGATTGACAACCCCTTTTTCGCGTTGTGTGCAAGTGTTTATTAGTTTGTGTAGGTGCATCTATTGGAGACTTGCTTGTTCCTCCTACGGGATTGATACCTTGGTTCTTAACTAAGGGAAATAGTTATTTCTACTTTGCTGCATCACCCTTTCCTCTTCAAGGGAAATAACAACGCAAGCTCAAGAAGTAGCACACACCAATCAACCCCAACGAGCTAGGGTTGCCCCAATGCCGCGAGTCCGACGCCAGAGAATTTGACCGCCCGGCCGAACCACCTCGCTCCACCCTAGCCCGCAACTAGCTGGAGGTGCAGGATTTTTGTCAATGCACCTAAACCAAGCCTCGATCCTGACCCGCCTCATCTGCTGGCCACAGAAAGCTTCTTTTTTGTTGGTCTGCCCGTGTACATGAGCATGAGCATGAGCATCCCCGCCCCAGCCACCCCTAGCCGCGCTGCCCGCCAGCCCAGCACCATCCGCTGCACCCTCGACATCAGCCTCCCGTACCATAATGGCCCCGAAAGGCAGGCGCCCGCGTCCCCGCACACCGCCGCCAGACGGAGCCCTGACCATGTACGGGGCTGGTTCGATGTCCTCATCCTCATCCTCGAACTCCTCTCTGACTACAAAAATGTGTCCACCATCGCCACCGCCCCCTGCGTCGGCCCTGCCAGTTCCGGCAGGTCCCGACCCCTCCGACCTCCCCTCAGGCGAGCCAGTCACTGCTACTTGTGAACTGCATTGGGATTTCCCCGAAGAGGAAAGGATGATGTAGTACAGTAGAGATATGTATTTCACTCAGTTAAGAACCAAGGTTATCAATCTAGTAGGAGAACCAAGAAACACCTCATTGGAAGCACCTGCACACAAACAACAAATCCTTGCAACCCCGCACAAACAAGGGGTTGTCAATTCCTCAACGGTTACGAGAAAAATTAAATTGTATGGTGATAGATAGATCGATCAAATAAAAATACAAAAGAAAAGAAATAAAATAAAAAAGCAGCAAGGTATTTTTGGTTTAATATATGATAAAAGATAGACCCCGGGGGCATAGTTTTTACTAGAGGCTTCTCTCTTGAAAATAGCACATGGCGGGTAAACAAATTACTGTTGGGCAATTGATAGAAAAGTAAATAATTATGATGATATCCAAGACAATGTTCCTATATAGGCATCACGTCCGAGGCAAGTAGACCAAAACGATTCTACATCTACTACTATTACTCCACACATCGATCGTTATCCAGTATGCATGTAGTGTATTAAGTTCATACAAAATGGAGTAACACCTTAAGCAAGATGACATGATGTACACAAGATAAACTCGCATATGAATAAACCCCATCTTTTTACACTTAATATCAACGATACATACGTGTCATGTCCCCTCCTGTCACTGGGATTGAGCACCGCAAGATCGAACTCATTACAAAGCAACTCTCCTATTGCAAGAAAAATCAATCTAGTTGGCCAAACCAAACAATAGATCAGAGAGAAATACAAAGCTATAGTAATCATGCACAAAAGAGTTCAGCGAAAACTCAAATAATATTCATGGATAGATCTAATCATAAATTCACCGGATCCCAACAAACACAACTTAAAAATTCATTACATCGAATAGATCTCCAAGAACATCAAGGAGAACATTGTATTGAAAAACGAAGAGAGAGAATAAGACATCTAGCTACTAACTATGGACCCGTAGGTCTATGGTAAACTACTGACGCATCATCGGAAGGGCGTCAAGGTTGATGTAGAGCCCCTCCGTGATCGATTCCCCTCTCCGGCAGAGTACTGGAGAAGGCCTCCAGATGGGATCTCGTGGTTCAGGAACTTGCGGCGACGGAAAAAATATTTCGTGTGTCTCTCTGATGTCAGGGGAATATTTGAGCATTTATAGATGTGGAATTAGGGTTAGTGGTGCCACGAGGGGCCCACAAGCCTGGGGCGGCAGGCCCCTTGGGCTTGTCGCTCCCTCGTTGCTCTGTTGGCCTTCTCCCAAACCTTCTAAGGTCTCTTCTGGTCCAGAAAAAATTAATCCAAAGTTTTTTCTTTGTTTGGACTTTGTTTGATATTGATTTCCTGAAAAGCCAAAAACATGCAAAAAAATAGAGTTTGACACTGGGCACTAAGTTAAATGGTTAGTCCCAAAAAATAATATAATTGCACATAATGACATATAAAACATCCAAAATTGATACTATAATATCATCGAAGAATCAAGAATTATAGATACGTTAGAGACGTATCGGCTGTCGGAATTACCCCTCCATTAGCGGTTGACGGGGTGGGGAGCGCGTCGCGAGAGCTCTCCTCTCTAACGGTCATATCACCTCTCGCCTCCCTTCCTTTTATAGTTCCTTCCCACTGTATCTAATCTCAAGTTTCTCAAACACGGAACACACTAATCCCCCAGCATGACCCCTCTTCTTCTCCATCGATTCCCCTTTATATTGCAAGGCCAGTGACGTCCAGGACAAAGGAGCCGACCGCGGCATCGTAACCAAGCTTGAGTCCTGCAGTGGAGCCGCTTGCGGCTGAGGAAGCCGACTAGGGAGGATCAGTGAGCCACTGGGAGGACAGCTTGGTGACGAGGGCGTGGCAGCGCTTGTCCACACCGGCACACTGGAAAAGATCAGCAACGTCATGCACGCATAACAAGATCTCCTATACGCTGTCTTCCAATGCTTGTGCACTTCCGGGACCGCGGGCCCGTCACCTGTCATCTCACCCCCACCCACCCAACACCTGCGACTCTACGACCTTCGGCTGCCTCAACAGCGAGAGCGCCGCGGGTGTGTGTAGGTTGCTGGTGTTATGGGTGTGTTCATGCCATCCATGGTACTGTACTTGCGCGCGTATGCATGGAGGCAAGCATGATTACTTCCTTGCTAATTAACCCACGCAGAGAAGGATTCAGGG
>NC_041388.1:642635698-642713178 GCF_002162155.2 Triticum dicoccoides | reverse complement strand
CATAAATTTGGCATAGGGGGGGGGCGAGTTCCATGCGTGAGCTCTACTAGACTAATGAGCTAAAAATTGAATATTGCGAGTGTGAAAAAGGCTTAACTTGAATTCATATTTCCGTTAATGTTCGGTGCACCACAAGAAGA
Source organism: Triticum dicoccoides (assembly GCF_002162155.2). Classification (NCBI taxonomy): domain Eukaryota; kingdom Viridiplantae; phylum Streptophyta; class Magnoliopsida; order Poales; family Poaceae; genus Triticum; species Triticum dicoccoides. The sequence continues at coordinate 642,713,038 of NC_041388.1, read as the reverse complement.
CAATACAAATTGTCCACTTTGACCAAACAAAATTGGTTCCCCTATTAGTTATATAGCGGTAGCGCTGGAAGTAAAAACGCGCTATAACTAAATTAGCTATAGCGCTTTTTACAAAACGCGCTACTGCTATAGCTATTTATTTTTCTTTTATTTTCTTATTTTCTTTTCCCTTTTGAGGGAGTCCTGGATTAGGGGGTCTCCGAACATCCGGACTATATCATTTGGCCAGACTGTTGGACTATGAACATACGAGATTGAAGACTTCGTCCCATGTCTGGATGGAACTCTACTTGGCGTGGAAGGCAATCTAGGCAATACGGATATGTATATCTCCTCCTTTGTAACCGACCTTGTGTAACCCTAGCCCCCTCCGGTGTCTATATAAACCGGAGGGTTTTAGTCCATAGAACAACATACAATCATACCATAGGCTAGCTTCTAGGGTTTAGCCTCTTTGATCTCGTGGTAGATCAACTCTTGTAATACTCATATTATCAAGAATAATCAAGCAGGACGTAGGGTATTACCTCCATCAAGAGGGCCCAAACTTGGGTAAACATTGTGTCCCCTACCTCTTGTTACCATCCGCCTTAGACGCACAGTTCAGGACCCACTACCCGAGATCCGCCGGTTTTGACACCGACATTGGTTCTTTCATTGAGAGCTCCACTGTGTCGTCACCATAAGGCTTGATGGCTCCTTCGATCATCGCTAGCGATGTGGTCCAGGGTGAGGCTTTCCTTCCCGGACAGATCTTCGTATTCAGTGGCTTCGCACTGTGGGCCAATTCGCTTGGCCATCTGGAGCATATTGAAAGCTACGCCCCTGGCCATCAGGTCAGATTTGGAAACTTGAACTACACGGCCAACATCCACGGAGACTTGATCTTCGACAGATTCGAGCCCATGCCGGACGCGCCACACAGTCGCGATGAGCAAGACGTAACTCTACCGTCGGACAGTGTTCGGGAGATCGCATCCGCAGCTACTCCGGTCGTTAATCCGGAGCAAATCACGCCATCCAAGAGCGGAGGGATAGACCCCGCCATGGAGGCCGCACTCTCAGTGGCGATAGAGCCAGATACTGACTTCACCCCTTTCGAGAGTTGCGTCGCCGAACCACTGGATTTATCCCCGGCCACGGACTTCGAGCCGCCTACATCCGTGCCTGTCGAATCTGACGGGGCGCCAATCATGGAGTTCACCTCCGCGGATATCTTTCAGCACTCACCTTTTGGAGATGTGCTAAATTCATTAAGGTCTTTCTCCCTGTCAGGAGAACCTTGGCCGAACTATGTCCGGCTAGAATGGGATGCGGACGACGAAGAAATTCGCTGCCCACCCACCACCCACTTAGTAGCCACTGTCGACGACTTAACCGACATGCTCGATTTCGACTCCGAAGACATCGATGGTATGGACGACGATGCAGGAGACGAACAGGAACCACCGCCCACAGGGCGCTGGACCGCCACTTCATCACATGACGTATACATGGTGGATACACCCAGAGAGGGCAATGGCAAAGAGACAGTGGAGGATGCCCCCTCCAAGCAACCCAGACGCCGACGTCACCAGCGCCGCTCTAAGTCCCGCCATAGCAAAAATAGCGATAACAGCGCAAGAGGAAATAACAGTCCAGTCGACTCTAGAAGAAACGACGACTGCACCACCGCGGTGGCAGAGCACGATCAAGATGCAAACTGCAAACATAGTATGGATCCGACATCCGACCATGACGATGCCAAGGATAAGCCTCATCAAACCCTGTCTGAGGAAGAAAACAGTCCGGACAAAGATGCACACATCATCCCGGAAACGCACTTGGAGCAAGAAAACCTCCGCAAAAGGCTTATTGCCACATCGAGGAGCCTGAAGAAACAGAAACAAAGGCTCAAGGTCGCACAAGATACGCTTAATAGCAAGTGGAACCAAGTAACAAAGTATGGTGGAAGTTACCATAAAAATAGCTATCCAAAGCGCAAGCTATTACCGGAATTCGACGATGAGGCCTTAGAGCCCATACAGCTGAAGAGTGATATGGCCAACTGGCTGGATCCACCACCTTGTGAACGCGATAGAGCGGCTAACAAAGTCGCGCATAAGTCAACACACGATCTACGTGAGAACTTGCGTCAAAAATCCGGCGCGACCAGATCTATCTATGGATCTAGGAAGCGCGCTACGGTACAAAACCAACAACGAATACTACAACCGTCCGGACACCATGGAGCATCCCAATAGAGGGGTTCCGCACACCCCTTATGTTTCACTGATGAGGTGCTGGATCACGAATTCCTAGAGGGATTCAAACCGGTGAACATAGAGGCGTACGACGGAACCACAGACCCTGGAGTCTGGATAGAGGACTTCATCCTCCATATTCATATGGCTCGTGGAGATGATCTCCATGCCATTAAATACTTGCCCCTCAAGCTTAAAGGGCCAGCTCGGCACTGGCTGAAAAGCCTCCCCAAAAACTCAATTGGATGTTGGGAGGAGCTCGAGGACGCTTTTCGGGCCAATTTTCAAGGGACTTATGTCCGACCTCCGGATGCAGATGATTTAAGTCATATAATCCAACAATTCGGAGAGTCCGCCCGAAAGCTTTGGAACAGGTTCCTCACCAAGAAGGACCAAATCGTCGACTGTCCGGATGCCGAAGCCTTAGCAGCTTTTAAACATAGCGTCCGAGACGAATGGCTCGCCAGACACCTCGGTGAAGAAAAACCGAGAACCATGGCAGCCCTAACAAGCCTCATGACCCGCTTTTGTGCGGGCGAGGACAACTGGTTGGCCCGTAGCAGCACCAACGACCCAAGCACATCCGAAGTCAGGGATGGCAATGGTAAACCATGACGCAACAAAAACAAGCGTCGAAATAAAGAAGGTAGCCCAGATAACACGGCGGTAAATGCTGAATTCAGGGGCTCCCGACCAGGTCAGCGGAAAAAGCCTTTCAAAGGCAGCAGAGAAGGACAATCTGGTCTAAACAAAATTCTTGACAAACTCTGTCAGATTCACGGGACCCCAGATAAACCTGCAAATCATACCCACAAAGAATGTGGGGTCTTCAAGCAGGCCGGTAAGCTAAACGCCGAACACAAAGGGGAAGAGACACCAAGCGAAGACGAGGATGAGCCTCGCCAGCAAAGCACCGGAGGACAAAAAAGTTCCCACCAGAGGTTAAAATAGTAAATGTGATCCATGTGACAAAGAGGAGAAGCAAGCATGCACTCCGAGGCTCATGCTCCATAGAGCCCGTCACCCCTAGGTTCAACCCCTGGTTGGCCTACCCGATCAGTTTTGATCGTAGGGATCACAAGACAAATATCCGGCACGAAGGACTGACGGCCTTGGTGTTAGACCCAATAATAAATGGGTACCATTTCACACGAGTCCTCATGGACGGCGGCAGTGATCTAAATCTGATATATCAGGACACAGTTCGCAAAATGAGGATAGACCCGACACAAGTAAGCCACAGTAATACTACCTTCAAGGGAGTAATACCAGGCCACAAGGCCCGCTGTATGGACTCTCTACTACTAGAGGTGGTATTCGGTTCTCCCGATAACTTCCGAAGTGAAAGGTTAACTTTTCACATCGCCCCATTCCGAAGTGGCTATCAAGCACTACTCGGAAGAACGGCTTTCGCTCGTTTTAATGCAATACCGCATTATGCTTTTCTCAAGCTTAAGATGCCCAGTCCACGTGGCATCATCTCAGTTAGCGGAAATAGCAAACGTTTCCCACGTACGGAAGAGGATGCGGCGGCTCTAGCAGCCGCAAACTAGGTGGCCTCACCAACCAGAAAAATGGCAGGTCGTCAAGACCACGGACACGGTCAAACGAATTCAGCATTCCATCATATATACATGAGATTAGTTTGATGATCAAACCCTCATAAACGATACCAGGGGATTCCCACGTGTAATCAGGGCCAGCCCGGCTCAACTTGGCTTCTCTTGAATTTTGATAGTTCATTGATAATAACCAACTCTTCTTTTTGGCACGACAACTTTCACCTAAGTTCTTTCCTTTTGTAGATGACAATCGTGCTACACCCGTCCAGGACACGGCACAACGGAGATACATGCGCAGACGTGCAGAAGGGACCCGCCCAAAGGTTTCTTTTTAGATTAAGACCCTGCGTAAACCTTTTTTACTGTCTCTTGTTGCTCATATCCTCTGGATACTCCACACAACCGAGAAGGATGCTGGCGTTATTGGCATGTGGCCACGCCAGGATTTTGCACGTACCTGGACACATGGGGTTTCTTATTAAGGGCATTGTTTAGCCCGGTATATGTTATAAAGACCGAACACCTTAGGGAGTGCTTGGCGTCGCGAGTTTGGCCCTACATGCATCAGCTCCGAATCATGTCTTTGGTCAAATGTTGGTTTTGCCCGGCTCCCACGTTTTGGTACCTTACGTTCCGTTATATCGGCTAAGGTAGCACTGGAAGAACTACTGCCATTGTGCCCTGGTTCATCCGGATGAGCACCTTAGTAGAGGAAGCCGAAAACTGACTGTCATGATATAGCGAGAGACTGGTCAACCACTCAATGACTCATCGGAATCTTCGAGATTCCTCCGCATTAACAAAGGGTCGTTTCCCGGTCATGTACGTACGCGCCCCGTATTCGGACGAGTGCAGAAGTACCAGGGGCTATATAGTAGCCCCACTGTTAAACTCCTATGGCTAAGTGAATGTGTTAAAGCAATATAGTCTGATTGCCTCGTTTGCTGCGCTATCACCTCCTTAACGGACCAAGGCGTTGGATCAAGTGTGGATATGCATTTTTTGCGAACACCCCCGCATTATATGCATGGGGGTGGAAGCTGACGACTGCAAACTTTCAGGTTATATACATATATACATAAACGGCCGCACAGGAGGCATCATAGTACTTTTGGGCAAAAGTATAAATACAGCCTTGATAATTCAATAAAACATTGTTTTTACAATGGGAATACATGTCACTAGAACATAATATTCTTCGAGCACCGAGCCTCTATCGAACGAGCGCCTTCAAGAACTTCTTCAAAGTAGTGCTCGGCAGCCACTCGGCCTACGGCCGAACCCTGTGTCGCAACAGTGGTGGCCTCCATCTCCGCCCAGTATGTCTTGACACGGGCAAAGGCCATCCGTGCACCCTCTATGCACGCCGATCTCTTTACAGCATCGATGCATGGCACAACACCAAGGAATTGTTGCACTAAACTAAAGTAGCTATTCGGCCTTGGCCCTCCCGGCCACAGGTGATCCACGACCGACCTCATGGCAAGTCCGGACAACCTATGGAGCTCGGCCCACTCGACCAATCGCTCATTCAACAGCAGCAGATGGACTGGAGCATGAAACTGTGACCAGAACAGCTTTTCCACTTCGGGGCCTTTCTGATCCTTGAAGTACTCGGCCGCATCAGCAGCACTTGCAGCCAAATCCATGTAGGCGTCCGCAGAACTCCATAGCCGGTCTAGAGGACCATACTTCGGATCTCCGAACTTAATCCACAACAAGAAGGGCTTCCCAGACACGATATCCGTAGCTTGATTCAGCTCCTCCTTCATCGCTCTAATTATGGAGCAGGCTTCCTTGGCAGCCACCAGGGCCTTCTCCAGGTCCGTCACCTTCGCCCGGTTTTCTTCTTCAATAAGCTGGTAACGGTCAGCGGCATATTTAACTCTACAGCCATCTTGGCTATTTTTTCCTTGCTCTCGCAATGCATGGCCCGTTCGGCCCTTAACTCTTCGGCCGCCTTTAGAGCGGCCACATTGCTACTCCTTGCTTGCTCCTTGGCTCGGGCAAGCTCCCCCCGAAGGGTCTCCACGGTGGCAGCTCCATCTGCAGTCACAACATATTAAAGATACTGGCATCATGCTACTCTTATTATGTGACGATCACCAGAGAAATCACTCACCCTGTGCCTCGTCAAGCCGCTTGTTGACAAGCACGATGTCGGCATCTGCCGCATCAAGTTGCCGCTTTAGCTCGGCAAACCCATCAGTCCGGCTAGCTATCGGAGCTTCAGCCACCTGCACATAAAGGCGGTCTGGTTATTACCTAGGACTATGATCCTCTATTTGTCGCCGTTTTCAACGACAACCAGAGTCTGAGGGGCTACTATCTGCATAGGGCACACCTAACGTGTGCGGTACTGTTAAAAACATACATTATTTCACGTACCTCGAAGCCTTTCAGTAGACTCATAAAGGCTTCATGCAAACCGCTTTCAGCGGATGAAATCCTTTCAATTACCATACCCATTACGGACCCTTGCCTCTTGCCCCAGAAGATCCTTCAGTGCGTCCGACCGCACTCTTTACGGACCCTTGTTGTCGTCCTCCTTAGGAGCCGGATACTGGGGATCCCGGGTAGCCAAAGGATTATCCTCTGTCCTTAGCGGATCCGGAGATACCCTTCGCGACGATACTTCAAGGTCACTCGCTTCATGACGCGGGGTGTCGGGGGGAGGTGTTTCTCTCTCCATCATCTCCGGAAGAAGATCCCCTGAAGACGAACTTTGTCGAGATGGGCTACGATCCGGACTACAATTTATAAGCACTGGTTATTGTCTTCGGAAGTAAGGTAGGATATTTCCACTATTAAGTACTTTTCGACTACTTACAGCTCTGTAGAGGGCTGATCCCCTCGCGGACATTGTGCGGCAAGAATACCCTCTGAGGCAAGACCCTCTGATGAAGATTTCTTCTCCCGTTTGGAAACCTTAATTTTCGGATCTTCAGTGGTAGTCCTCTTCTTTCCCCGGGGAGCGAGAATGTAAGATTCTTCCCTTTGGTTGTCCTCCCTCGCGGAGGCGCTCATTCCCCCAGTTGGAATGAGCAGCGAGTGAGGCCCGCTTTCGCCCTCTCTATTCCCCCCATCATCTTCCTTTGAGGGCACTGGATAAGGCACCGGCTTGAGCATCTTGTCCAGTACCGGATTGTCCAAGCCCTCAGGAAGGGGGGCCAAACACCTGATCATCATCGCCTTTGTTATCCAGTCCTGGTCAAAGAGCGGCTCTTTAGAATGATGCCATGATAAATAAAAGGACAGCAGGTTCGGCATGGGATTACTTACTTGGGCAGCGGGGCGGTTGCAGCTCTGGCCCACGTCCTCGGTGGTGTCCGGACACTCTATTCGGGGTCCGAAGAATGATTTGTACATCTCTTCATGCGTCATACCGAGGAAATGCTGAATAGCTCGCGGTCCTTCCGGGTTGAATTCCCACACGCGGAGGGGCCGACGTTTGCAAGGCTGGACTCGACGAACTAGCATAACTTGCATTACCATAACCGGACTGAAATCACTCTCAAAAGAGATCTCGGATATGGCTTTGCAGTATTGGCACGTCCTTAGCTGGACCCCAGCTCAGCCCCCTGCTGATCCATGGCATCAATTGTGGTGGGGGGCCCGAGCGAAAGGTGGGGGCAACTACCCACTTGGCACTTTGTGGAGCTGTGACATAAAACCACTTCCACTGCCACAATCCGGACACCTCTAGGAAGGAACCCTCTGGACATGGAGTGTCAGCGATTTTGCTTACTAAAGCACCTCCGCATGCTGCGTGCTGCCCTTCAATCATCTTCGGCTTCACATCGAAGGTCTTGAGCCACATGCCGAAGTGAGGGGTAATGCGGAGGAAGGCCTCACATACGACAATAAATGACGAGATGTGAAGAAGGGAATCCGGGGCCAGATCGTGAAAATCCAGCCCATAATAGAACATAAGACCCCTAATAAAGGGATCCAGAGCGAGGCCTAGTCCTCGGAGGAAGTGGGAGATGAACACAATGCTCTCGTTGGGTTTGGGAGTAGGGACGACCTGCCCTCGGGCGGGTATCCTATGTGAAATTTCGGCGGTCAGATATCTGGCCTCTCTCAACTTCTTGATGTCCTTCTCTGTGATGGAGGAAGGCATCCACTGACCTTGAAGGTTGGATCCGGACATAGTTGAAGGTCCGAAGCACCTGACCTGAGCTTTGGGTGTTAGAACTCGAGGCGGGGGAAGGATTCGATTGGGCATGGGAGGGAAAAAAAGAAAAAGCCTTGTCCCCTTTATAAAGAGGGTGAATATCAGGCGTCCTCCTCGTGGCCGTTTGGGACTTACCTAAGATCTAGGAGTCATACCAACATGCACGGTTGGGTTACCCACGTTTGTATTGATGAGAATCCCGTGATAAGGGGACACGATCTCTGCTTTGACAAGATGTGTCAAGAAAACCGCCTCGCGTTATGTGCGGAGCTGGTTAAGAAAAATGGTTCGAATAATGACCGGGCCATGGCGTGATGTCATGCTGTCAAAACGTGTCAGCAGATTAGATTCATGGAAATATTATTCTCTCTACGATGGTATGTGGAACTGATTTTGCAGGGTCGGACACTATCCTTGTATTTCAAACTCTTCCATGGTGTATCCGGAGGAGGAACCCGCCTTGCAATGCCGAACACAATACTGCGCGCCAGACTCATCGTCATTGAAGCCTGGTTTAGGGGCTACAGAGGGAGTCCTGGATTACGGGGTCTCCGAACATCCGGACTATATCCTTTGGCCAGACTGTTGGACTATGAACATATGAGTTTGAAGACTTCGTCCCATGTCTGGATGGGACTCTACTTGGCGTGGAAGGCAAGCTAGGCAATACGGATATGTATATCTCCTCCTTTGTAACCGACCTTGTGTAACCCTAGCCCCCTCCGGTGTCTATATAAACCGGAGGGTTTTAGTCCATAGAACAACATAAAATCATACCATAGGCTAGCTTCTAGGGTTTAGCCTCTTTGATCTCGTGGTAGATCAACTCTTGTAATACTCATATCATCAAGAATAATCAAGCAGGACGTAGGGTATTACCTCCATCAAGAGGGCCCGAACCTAAGTAAACATCGTCTCCCCTTCCTCCTGTTACCATCCGCCTTAGATGCACAGTTCGGGACCCCCTACCCGAGATCCGCCGGTTTTGAAACCGACACCTTTCTATAGCGGGGGTCTAAAAACATGTTGCTGCTATATTATCTATAGCGCCTGTTATGAACAGACACTACTGCTATGCCTTTCTCCTTTATTTTTCTTTTTGCTTTTATTTTTCTTTACATTTTACTTTTCCTTTCTCCTTTTCTATTTCTTTCATTTTCATTTACTTTTCTATTTATTTTCATTTTATTTTATTTTCATAAGCAGTAGCGCTTTTCACCGTAAACGCGCTGCTACAATAATCTTAGCGGTAGCGCGGTTTTTCTAAGACCGCTACTACTATGTGTAGCCTATCGGCTTAGTAGTGGGAATTTTAGTAGTAGCGCTTTTTCATGGAGACGCGCTACTGCTACATTCGTATCTATAGTGCGGTTAACCTGCATGCATTACTGCTATATACCACTAGCGCCTTTTTTTAACAAGCGCTACTGCTAAAGTTCTGTGTATAAGGTTTTCCCTAGTAGTGTGCGAGTTCATATTGTGTACATATCATGCCATCTTGCTTAAGGTGTTAGTCCATTTTCTATGAACTTAATACACTACATGCATGATGGATAACAGTCGATGTGTGGAGTAATAGTAGTAGATGCAGAATCGTTTTGGTCTACTTGCCTCGGACATGATGCCTATATAGGATCATTGTCTTGGATATAATCATAATTATTCACTTTTCTATCAATTGCCCAACAGTAATTTGTTTACCCGCCGTATGCTATTTTCAAGAGAGAAGCCTCTAGTGAAAACTATGCCCCCGGGGTCTATCTTTTATCATATATTAAAACCAAAAATACCTTGCTGCATTTTTCTTTTATTACTTTTATTTTGTATTTTTATTTGATTGATCTATCTATCACCATACAATTTAATTTTGCTCATAACCGTTGAGGAATTGACAACCCCTTGTTCGCGTTGGGTTGCAAGGATTTGTTGTTCGTGTGCAGGTGCTTCTAATGAGGTGTTGATTGGTTCTCCTACTAGATTGATAACCTTGGTTCTTAAATGAGGGAAATACTTATCTCTACTATACTACATCATCCTTTCCTCTTCGGGGAAATCCCAACGCAGTTCACAAGTAGCAGCGACTGGCTTGCCTGAGGGGGGGGGGATCGGAGGGGTCGGGACCTGCCGGAACTAGCCGGGCCGTCGCAGGGGGCGGTGTCGGTGGTGGACGCTTTTGTCTAGTCAGAGAGGAGTTGGGTGACGATGATGATGACAGCGAACCGGCCCCGTCCATGGTTAGGGCTCTGTCTGGTGTGGCGGTGTGCGGGGATGCGGGCGCCTGGCTTTCGGGGCCATTATGGTACGGGAGGCTGATGTCGAGGGTGCGGCGGATGGCACTGGGCTGGTAGGTGGCGCAGCTAGGGGTGGCTGGGGCGGGGATGCTCATGCTCATGTTCACGGGCAGACCAACAAAAAGGAAGCTTTCTATGGCCAGCAGATGAGGCGGGTTAGGATCGAGGCTTGGTTTAGGTGCAGTAATGGAAATCCTGCACCTCCAGCTAGTTGCGGGCTAGGGCGAAGCAAGGTGGTTCGGCCGGGCGGTCGAAGTCTCTGGTGTTGAACTCGCGGCATTGGGACAACCCTAGCTCGTTGGGGTTGATTGGTGTGTGCTACTTCTTGAGCTTGTGTTGTTATTTCCCTTGAAGAGGAAAGGGTGATGCAGCCAAGTAGAGATAAGTATTTCCCTCAGTTAAGAACCAAGGTATCAATCCAGTAGGAGGAACAAGCTAATAAACACAAACTAATAAACACTTGCACACAACGCGAAAAAGGGGTTGTCAATCCCTTCATGGCCACTTGCAAGAGTGAGATCTAATAGAGATAGATATAAAAGAGAAACAAAAGGCAAAATAAAGTAAAGGCAAATAAATTGCAACAAAGTATTTTCCGGTTTTTGGTTTTATAGATTTGAAAATAATATGATGAAAAATAGACCCGGTGGCCATAGGTTTCACTAGAGGCTTCTCTCTTGAACAAAAACATATGGTAGTTGAACAAATTACTGTTGAGCAATTGGTAGAAAAGCTCATAGTTATGACAATATCCAAGGCAATGATCATGATGATATATGTTTTTGTCACAATTATCATCATGGAAGTGTCACTTCCACGAGAGAAGAAGTTTTCATTCAGGGCATAATGTCACAAATGTGTCCTTTTTTGTAGCTACTACTCCGACCTCAATACACTATTGACACTTGGAGCCTCGTAAGTCATCGTTGTAAAGTTGTGTAGATCAACAAAACACTCTTTTGTAGAACATTTTCTATCCTACTACTCTTGGGTTGTAAAAGTATATGACTGGTTGATTTCTTGTGTTGGCGTGTGCGGTGGTCTGTCTGGATACAGTGGTAATTCACTGTACCCAAACAGGGTGCTATAGATACATCGGAGACATATAAACTGACACCGTATAAATAGGCCACAATGTAATAAGTAGCATGCATATTTCCCATTGACACATATAAACAAATATAAAAAAGTAAATAGTTAAATATATTTATTCAATGAGTTTAGTATTGTTTTTCATAATTCGTAGGAGAAAGGCGAGGAGCTCTTCAGATTTTCTAATATTTTGTGATATATTGTTTTTAACATGATACTATAAAGCATTTCCTTGCATTTATAAACCTTGAAAATAAAGGATGCAATATATTTCAATATATGAACATTTATAACTCTTCTTACCCCTCCCACCCACCGCATATCGTCACTCTCCCTTGATCCTCTATGCCACCAATGTACTTCTCCCCACCCACCCTCCATCACCTCTCTCATGTTACCCAACACACCCCTCTATCAATATAGAAGTGGGGAATATTGCATATCTGGAAAGATGGATGATTATTTAATAAAAACTCCCAATATTGGTTTGCCATATTTATTTGAGTGGAGAGCGGTGTGGATTTTTGCAGCGTGAAGGCGATGGAGATTGGCTGGCCATGGACTGTCCGGAGAGTCTGCCCTAAAGCTTTGGAACGGGTTCCTCACCAAGAAGAACCAAATCATCGACTGTCCGGACGCCGAAGCCTTAGCAGCTTTTAAACATAGTGTGCGAGACGAATGGCTCGCCAGACACCTCGGTCAAGAAAAAACGAGAACAATGGCAGCCCTAACAAGCCTCATGACCCGCTTTTGTGCGTGCGAGGATAGCTGGTTGGCCCGTAGCAGCACCAGCGACCCAAGCATGTCTTGTCAAAGCAGAGATCGTGTCCCCTTATTACGGGATTCTCATCAATACGGGCGTGGGTAACCCAACCGCGCCATCAATCGCGGCGCTTGGGGGATAAGCGAGTTTTACCAGGCAAGTGGGGACGCTTAGTTTCGTCCGCCCATATAAAGGGATAAGGATTCACCTTTCTATCCACGCCTTCTTCCTCCCTTACCCATCCGTTTTCGCACACTCGAGCTCTAGCGCCCAAGTCCGCACTTCCCTCCTCGACCTTCTCCAATCATGTCCAGAGCGGGAGGCAAGTGGATGGTCTCCTCCTTCACGGAGGGAGACATCAAGAAACTGAGGAGAGACGGATACCTGCCCGACGACATCACGCACCGGCTCCCAGAAGAGGGGCAGCTCATCCCCACCCCCAGGCCCCATGAGAGGGTAGTATTCCTCACCCATTTCCTCCGCGGACTGGGATTCCCTCTCCAATCCTTCGTCCAGGGGCTCATGTTTTATTACGGCCTGGATTTCCACGATCTGGCCCTGAACTTCATCCTCAACATCTCGGCGTTTATCGTCGTGTGCGAGGTATTCCTCCGCATCAAGCCCCACTTCGGCTTATGGCTGAAGACCTTCAATGTCAAGCCGAAGGTCGTGGGCGGCTGCCAGGCGGAGTGCGGAGGCGCCATGGTGGGCAAGATACCCAATGTAACATGGCTCGAGGGCTCCTTTGTGGAAACCATAAAGGGGTGGCAATCGGGGTGGTTCTATATCATCGAGTCGCGTGACCCTGCATGGGCAGCGGCCCCCGAGTTCCGATATGGCATCCCCACGCGGCTCACCTCCTGGAAAGAGAAGGGCCTATCCTGGGGTAGTTCGAAAGAGCTGACCGGACTCCAAACATGTATTCAAAACATGGTGGACAAGAAGCTCAAGCTTGTCAACATAGTCCAAGTTATGCTCATCTGCCGGATACTCCCGTGCCAACAACAGGAGTTCAGCTTGTGGGAGTTCAATCCGGCGCAACACCGAACTCTGAACAGGCTCTTCGACACGACTCGTGAAGACGCCTGGAGGGTGCTGTTCAAAAGTGCCGAGGTCCCCCCTATTACTGAGGATCGCGGATTCAGCGCGAAGTGCCAAGCCAGTGCGGTAAGCTGCTTTACCTTTCACAGGATAATCATTTTTTATATCCATTGACTCTATGTGGGATCTAAACTCCCGTACCTTTGACATGACTGGCAGAAGATGGCTGGACAGATCGACTGTCCGGCTCCTTAGCCCGAAGGCCCCGCAGACGCTCTTCTGGCAAAGATGCTGACTCCGGCCCATATAAGGTGCCGGAGAAGACCAAGAAGGCCAAGGGAACCCGAATGAGTTCCCGACGCCAGGCGTCGTCGGACTCACCGTCCAATGACTCTACGGCGCACTCTTCCCCTGAATACGAGGAAGAGGAAGAAGAAGATGCTCCCCCACCGACTGGGGCAGACAAGAAAAGGAAGGCCGCCCCAACTGGGGAGGCCGGAGGGTCCAAGAAGGGAAGGAGTCTCCTTCCGGACAGTTCCACCGCCACCGACGAAGGCGAATGCGAGTGGTTACCCAGGGTCAAACCCCCGGGGAGATTGTAAGTATTCGGATACCAGAGTAACTCCTAGGATTCCTTTGACGCACTGCTTTCCCTAACGCCGAACGCAATTATGCAGGCCGCCACGAGCCAGTATCGATGCATCATCGGACGACTCCTTGGGCTTGTCGGACATGGATAGCGATCCAGTCCCGACCGCCACCTCCCCTCATCCTGCCGACGACGCCGAGGTGTTGTCTCAAGAGGCACCGGATCGAGGGGAGACAGTCCCGAAGGCACCTCAGGTCGACCTTCCGGACTCCGGGAGCCGCAGGGATGGGGCCCCCGAGAGCTCCGAGTTCGGCCCTCAGCCGAACACCGTGCCGGACCCTCCAGCGGTTCCGGGCTCGGGCAGGCGGCCTCCTTCTAAGCGGGGCAAGACGCCTGTGCCGGTGACCTCTGTCCATCCAAAGGCACCGGACAATCTGCTGGAAGCGCTTTGCAGCGCTTCCATCGACGAGGAGCACCGCACTATCATGAGTGCGGTGATCCAGAAGGTTCAGTCCGCCAAGAGCGGATTGACTGAAGCCTGTGCCAGCCTTCTAACAGGCTTTGAGGTAAGTGTTTTAAAATGTAGTAGAAATATTACCGCCTAGAAAGTAGCCCCTGATGCTTTGTTCGGTGTTCACGAATAAAAGCCGAACAGAGGATCAAATAATATCGTAGGAGTCTAATATAAGTATGTCAATATGCGTATGCAGGCTTTGCTGCTGGCATCCGCCGCACTAACTGCGGAGGTCGCCGTACTGAAGCAGGACCTCGAAGGGTCCAAGAAAGAGCTCGGCCTTGCCAAGAGGCAGCTCGAGGAGAACAAGGGTAAGTAATACCCCGTCTATAGATATGTATATATAAAAAAGGATGCGATTGCAAAATGACAGGATCATTATATGTTTGCCAGGGGCCACGACCGAGGTGGCGACCCTGAAGCAAGCGCTGACCAAGGCCGAAGCTACAGCGGCCAAGGAGCGCATCGAGCGAGAGAAGCATGAGGCTCGGGTGGGCGAGGTGCAGCAAGAGCTCCAGGCTCTTGTGGTGAAGCACGAGGCATTGGAGCTTGACTCCAAGACACGGGAGTCTGAGCTTGCCGCGGCCCTCGAGAGTGTAAAAAGTGCCAAGGCCGAAGCCCAAAAGGCCCTCCAAGAGATCGACGCGATGAAGAAGATAGCGGCGGGTAAGGCTTTCTATATGCAAAGCAAGCATGTGAAAGTAAATTACCGATTACTTACTCGGATCCGGAGCTCTTCAGGAGCATTCGCAGATTTGCCCCGCAGTGTGTACGATGCCGCACAATTTTACCACGCCGAGGACGGAAGCTCGACGGAGAAGCTGTTCTGGTCTCAGTATGCTGAGGCCGAACATCCGGTGCCAATGAGCGACCAGCTGAAGCAGATGGTCGAGCTACATAAGGCGGCCGATCAGGCCATGAAGAGCTTTATAGTCCGGTTGTGGCCTGGCGACGCCCTTCCGAACATCTTCTTCGGCCTAGTGAGGCGGCTTGTGGATGCCTGCCCGCGGCTGGAGGTCGTCAAGCGATCTGTCTGGATTGAAGGTGCACACCGGGCTTTCGCCCGTGTGAAATTGCAGTGGGTCAAGCTAGATGTCGTGAAGCTGATCAAGGAGGGGCCGCCAGAGGGCAAGGAGCACCGCCACCCCGAGATGTACTACAAGGGTGTTCTGCCGGGTGCCCGTCTCATCACAGACGAGTGTTCAAAAGATGTAATATTTGAATGAGACTTGCTCGTTTTATCCTGTATTTATGAAAACTTGTTTCATATGCGCTATGCAATGCTTGTTTGAATTTAAAATATTACATTTTCTTTGGCTGTTTATCCAATCTGAGAGATGGCTAGTCCTCGGCTTCTGCCCCCATGCCACGAGTGCTGGGGTGTTCGGGATAAACCTGAGCACTCTTGTTCCCATGTTTGGGTCCTTCGAGGGAGGTGCTCAGCACAACGAACAAGGCACCCAGACTAATAATGCTTTATCACTCTCACTTAGCCATAGAATTCTATAATTTTAAATTTCGGCGAAGCCCCTGGTATTCGGAAGGTCGAATTCGGGGCGCGATACACGCCTGTAAGCCGGACAGGACCGGCCCCTCGCCCTAAGTGGCATAAGTCTTTAGGGACTCGAAAAACCTCGCCGAACAGCGACCAGTCTCTCGCCTTATCATGACAGTCAGTTTTAGCTTTCTCTACTGAGGTGCTAAGCCCGGCAGAACCGGGGCACAATTGCAGTAGTTCTCCTAGCGCTACCTTAGCCGATAGAGCGGAACGTAAGGTACCAAAACATAGGAGCCGGGCAAACCCAACATTTGACCAAAGACATGATTCGGAGCTGATGCATATAATGCTATAAGTTCGGGGTGCCGCACTTGTGAAAGTGTTCGGACTTTTCACACTGCATTGTGGGGTACGTAAGCCCCTGGTGTATTGGTCGTACCATAGTGTACGGTTGCAAGGCATCATTAATGAACACATATATATATATATATATATATATATATATATATAACAAGAATGCAATAATAGTCGTAATGTCATGCATTGTTTATTAAAAAATTGCGTTAAGGCAGAGTGATATAGATAGTGCGATAAGAAAAGAGTAGGACTATGTCCCTTCCAAGGGCAAGCTGAGGAATGATATGAAATCGAATATTTCGCTCGTTACTGTAATCAACCTGGGAATTCCGTGGTATGACATAGCTGTTTGCCTCCTTGGTTGCTGCATCATGTGTTCCGCAATAGTGCTACTGGACAGTGTTTCCAGAGATTAAGGTCCTGAAAGAAAAAGAAAAATGACCAAACGGGAAGCCCCTAGTGCGGTTTAGGCCGCATTTTGCGGCGTGCCGCAGTTGTGCCCCCCTCCCCACCCGTGCCCATGGTATTTTTAATGTGTAATTATGTACGCGCAACACGAATATCACCGTTGGGCTGGGTTTGGGGTGGCCACCGTATTGCTACACGAGCTCAGATCGCGCAGGCGGTCTATTTGCCGATTGCCCCGAGCGCGCTTGAAGGTGTCCGGGCTTTGAAGCGCCGAACTGGTTGATTGCCTTGAGAGGCTGCTTTGCACTTCTGCTGCGAGGGCCGCGGTGTGCTCCTCTGTTCGGAGAGAGCGCTCTGTGTTTCCATTGACTGTAATAACTCCGCGAGGTCCTGGCATCTTGAGCTTGAGGTATGCATAATGCGGTACCGCATTGAATCTAGCGAATGCGGTTCGCCCGAGCAGCGCGTGATAACCACTGCGAAACGGGTCTATATCGAAGATTAACTCATCGCTTCGGAAGTTATCCGGGGATCCGAAGACCACTTCCAGTGTAATTGAGCCTGTGCAATGGGCCTCTACACCAGGAATGACGCCCTTGAAGGTCATTTTTGTGGGTTTGATCCTTGAGGGGCCTATACCCATTTTGCGCACTGTGTCCTGATAAAGCAGGTTCAGACTACTGCCGGCATCCATAAGGACTCGAGTGAGGTGAAATCCGTCAATGATTGGGTCTAGGACCAGTGCGGCGAATCTGCCATGACGGGTACTAGTGGGATGGTCCCTGCGATCGAAGGTGCTCGGACAGGAGGACCAAGGGTTGAATTTTGGGGCGACTGGCTCCAGCGCATATACGTCCCTGAGCGCACGCTTCCGCTCCCTCTTGGCGATTTGGGTTGCGTATATCATATTCACCGTCTGCACTTGCGGGGGAAACCTCTTCTGTCCTCCGGTGTGCGGCTACCGGGGCTCCTCCTCGTCATTGCTATGTGGCCCCTTGTCCTTGTTTTCGGCAATTAACTTGCCGGCCTGCTTGAACACCCAACAATCCCTGTTGGTGTGATTGGCTGGCTTGTTTGGGGTGCCGTGTATTTGACATGAGCGATCGAGTATACGGTCCAAGCTGGACGAACCCGGCGTACTTTGTTTGAATGGCTTTTTCTGCTGACCGGGTTTAGAGCCTTTGAATCCGGCATTGACTACCGTATCCTTAGTATTTTCGCTGTTAATGCGGCGCTTATGCTTGTTGCAACGTGACCTGCTATTGCCGTCCTTGGTATCTGAGGTACCATGGTTCTTTGATATGTTATTACTGCGAGCCAGCCAACTGTCTTCTCCTGCACAAAAGCGGGTCATGAGCGTCGTGAGAGCTGCCATAGATTTCGGCTTTTCCTAACCAAGGTGCCGGGCTAGCCACTCATCTCGGATGTTGTGCTTGAAAGCCGCTAAGGCCTCCGCATCCAGATAGTCGATGATTTGATTTTGCTTTGTAAGGAACCGAGTCCAGAATTGCGTGGACGACTCTTCTGGCTGCTGAATTATGTGGCTCAAATCATCGGCGTCTGGTGGTCGCACATAAGTGCCCTGAAAGTTGTCGAGGAATGCGGCTTCCAGATCTTCCCAACAGCTAATGGAGTCCGCTGGAAAGCTGTTAAGCCAATGCCGCGCTGGTCCTTTGAGCTTTAGTGGGAGGTATTTGATGGTGTGTAAGTCATCGCCGCGGGCCATGTGGATGTGGAGGAGGAAGTCCTCAATCCATACTGCGGGATCTGTTGTGCCGTCGTATGATTCAATGTTTACAGGTCTGAAATCTTCTGGGAATTGATGTTCCATTACTTCGTCTGTGAAGCATAAGAGGTGTGCGGCGCCTCTGTATTGGGCTATATCGCGACGCAGCTCGAATGGGTCTTGCCCGCTGTGTTCGGCCCGGCCGGACTTGCTGTTACTGTATCCGGCGTGACATTTGTCGTCTCGCAGAGTGGTGCACCCTCGTGATCCGTAGATGGATCTTGAATGCTTTGCCTTGTCCTCCAATATGTCTCGCAGGTCTAGCGTATCTCCACATGCCTTTTTATTTGAATGGCGTTGGGGTGGAGGCTGAGCTTTTGGCTAGAATGCCTTTCTATCGCGGCCACGAGGTGGCCAATCAGCCCTATCATACGCTTCTTCCTCCAGTCGGGGTAGTAACCTGCGCCTTGGGTAACTATTGGAGGGGTGCTCGAGTTTATATTCCTCGGCTGCGAGGACTTCAGTCCATTTGTCAGCTAGCAGATCTTGATCAGCTTGAAGCTGCTGCTGCTTTTTCTTCAGGCTATTTGCCGTGGCCATAAGCCGGCGCTTGAAGCGCTCTTGTTCGACGAGATCCTCTGGTACGACGAATTCATCATCGCCGAGGCTTGCCTCGTCTTCGGAGGGGGGCATGTGATTGTCATCCTCCTCATCTCCGTCTGCCACTCTCTTAGGAGAGATGGCTCCTCCATCCTCCTGCTCTAAATCTTGCTGGAGGGGTTTGTTGTTTTCTTCGGCACTATCCGGAGTGTTATTACCTCCTGTGCCGGTATCACCACTTTTGCTTTGGCGGGACTTAGAGCGGCACCGCTGACGTCGGCGTTTGGGTTGCTTCTTGGAGGGCTCATCCTCCGCTATCCCGTTGACATTGCCTTCTTTGGGTGTGTCCACCATGTATATGTCATATGACGAGGTGGCTTTCCAGTGCTCTATAGGTGCTTGTTCATGTTCGTCTCCTACATCGTCGTCCATACCATCGATGTCTTCGGAGTCGAAGTCGAGCATGTCGGTTAGATCATCGACAGTGGCTACGAAGTGGGTGGTGGGTGGGCATCAAATTTCTTCGTCGTCCGCATCCCAATCCTGTTGGCCATAATCCGGCCATGGCTCTCCTGACAAAGAGAGAGACCTTAGTGAATTCAGAATGTCGCCGAAGAGCGAGTGCTGAAAGATATCCGCGGCGGTGAATTCCATGATCGGCGCCCAATCGAATTCGATTGGCAGGGGAGCGGATGGTTCGGAGTCCGGAAAAGAGTCCGGCACCTTGGAGTCACGGGCTACGCAGAGGATTATGCTGGTGTTTGGCTCGATCGCCATCGAGACTGCAGCCCTTGAGGCGGTGTCTAGCCAACCGTCCTCGATTGGCGCAGTTGGCTCCGAGCTAAGGGTCAGAGCTGATGCGGGCGCAGCCTCTGGGGTACTGTTTGGTGGCAGAGCTAGGTCATACCCATCACGACAGTGCGGCACGCCCGGCTGTGGCTTGAATCCGTCGAAGATCAAGTCTCCGCGGATGTCGACCGTGTAGTTCAAACTTCCAAATCTGACCTGATGGCCAGGGGCGTAGCTTTCAATCTGCTCCAGATGGCCAAGCAAATTAGCCCGCAGTGCAAAGCCAGCGAATACGAAGATCTGTCCGGGGAGAAAAGTCTCACCCTGGACCGCATCGCTATCGATGATAGTAGGAGCCATCAAGCCTAACGGCGACGACAGAGAGGAACTCTCAATGAAAGAACCAATGTCGGTGTCAAAACCGATGGATCTCGAGTAGGGGGTCCCGAACTGTGCATCTCGGTCGGATGGTAACAGGAGGCAGGGGACACGATGTTTTACCCAGGTTCGGGCCCTCTTGATGGAGGTAAAACCCTACGTCCTGCTTGATTGATATTGATGATATGGGTAGTACAAGAGTAGATCTACCACGAGATCAGAGAGGCTAAACCCTAGAAGCAAGCTTATGGTATGATTGTATGTTATGGTTGTTGCCCTACGGAATAAAACCCCTCAGTTTATATCAACACCGGAGAGGGTTAGGGTTACACAAGGTCGGTTACAAAGGAGGAGATATCCATATCCGCATTGCCTAGCTTGCCTTCCACGCCAAGTAGAGTCCCATCCGGACATGAGACGAACTCTTCAATCTTGTATCTTCATAGTCTAACAGTCCGGCCAATGGAGATAGTCCGGCTGTCCGGAGGCCCCCTAATCCAGGACTGCATACGCATATTGACATACTTATATTAGACTCCGGCGATATTATTTGATCCTCTGTTCGGCTTTTCTTCGTGAACACCGAAGAAAGCATCAGGGGCTACTGTCTATGCGGTAATATTTCTACTACATTTTAAAACACTTACCTCAAAGCCTATTAGAAGGCTGGCACAGGCTTCAGTCAATCCGCTCTTGGTGGATTGAACCTTCTGGATCACCGCACTCATGATAGTGCGGTGCTCCTCGTCGGTGGAAGCACTGCAAAGCGCTTCCAGCAGATTGTCCGGTGCCTCTGGATGGACAGAGGTCACCGGCACAGGCGTCTTGCCCCTCTTAGAAGGAGGCCGCCTGCCCGAGCCCGGAACCGTTGGAGGGTCCGGCACGGTGTTTGGCTGAGGGCTGAACTCGGAGCTCTCGGGGGCCCCGTCCCCGCGGCTCCCGGAGTCCGGAAGGTCGCCTTGAGGCGCCTCCAGGACTGTCTCCCCTCGATCCGGTGCCTCTTGAGACAACACCTCGGTGTCGTCGGCAGGATGAGGGGAGGTGGCGGTCGGGACTGGATTGCTATCCATGTCCGACAAGCCCAAGGAGCCGTCCGATGATGCATCGATACTGGCTCGTGGCGGCCTGCATAATTGCGTTCGGCGTTAGGGAAAGCAGTGCGACAAAGGAATCCTAGGAGTTACTCTAGTATCCGAATACTAACGATCTCCCCGGGGGCTTGACCCTGGGCAACCACTCGCCTTTGCCTTCGTCGGCGGCGGTGGAACTGTTCGGAAGGAGAGTCCTTCCCTTCTTGGACCCTCCGGCCTCCCCAGTTGGGGCGGCCTTCCTTTTCTTGTCTCCCCCAGTCGGTGGGGGAGCATCTTCTCCTTCCTCTTCCTCGTCTTCAGGGGAAGAGTGCGCCGCAGAGTCATCAGACGGTGAGTCCGACGACGCCTGGCGTTGGGAACTGAACATTTGACCAAAGACATGATTCGAAGCTGATGCATATAATCCTATAAGTTCGGGGTGCCGCACTTGTGAAAGTGTTCGGACTTTTCACACCGCATTGTGGGGTACGTAAGCCCCTGGTGTATTGGTCATACCATAGTGTATGGTTGCAAGGCGTCATTAATGAACACACACACACACACACACACACACACACACACATATATATATATATATATATATATAACAAGAACGAATAATAGTTGTAATGCTATGCATTGTTTATTAAAAAATTGCATTTAATGCAGAGTGATACAGATAGTGTGATAAGCAAAGAGTAGGACTATGTCCCTTCCAAGAGCGAGCTGAGGAATGATATTAAATCAATTTTTTGCTCGTTATTGTAATCAACCTGGGAGTTCTGTGGTATAATGTAGCTGTCTGCCTCCTTGGTTGCTGCATCATGTGTTCGGCAATAGTGCTACCGGACAGTGTTTCCAGAGATTAAGGTCCTAAAAGAAAAAGAAAAATAACCAAACAGGAAGCCCCTAGTGCGGTTTAGGTCGCGTTTTGGGGCGTGCTGCAGTTGTGCCCCCTCCCCACCCGTGCCCATGGTATTTTTAATGCGTAATTATGTACGCGCGACACGAATATTGCCGTTGGGCTGGGATTGGGGTGGCTGCCGTATTGCTACATGAGCTCAGATCGCGCCAGGCGGTCTATTTGCCGATTGCCCCGAGCGCGCTTGTAGGTGTCCGGGCTTTGAAGCGCCGAACTGGTTGATTGCCTTGAGAGGCTGCTTTGCACTTCTGCTGCGAGGGCCACGGTGTGCTCCTCTGTTCGGAGAGAGCTCTCTGTGTTTCCATTGACTGTAATAACTCCGTGAGGTCCTGGCATCTTGAGCTTGAGGTATGCATAATGCGGTACTGCATTGAATCTAGCAAATGTGGTTCGCCCAAGCAGCGCGTGATAACCACTACGAAAGGGGACTATATCGAATATTAACTCTTCGCTTCGGAAGTTATCCGGGGATCCGAAGACCACTTCCAGTGTAATTGAGCCTGTGCAATGGGCCTCTATGCCTGTAATGACGCCCTTAAAGGTTGTTTTCTGGGTTTGATCCTTGAGGGGTCTATACCCATTTTGCACACTATGTCCTGATAAAGCAGGTTCAGGCTGCTGCCGCTGTCCATAAGGACTCGAGTGAGGTGAAATCCGTCGATGATTGGGTCTAGGACCAGTGCGGCGAATCCGCCATGACGGATACTAGTGGGGTGGTTCCTGCGATCGAAGGTGATCGGACAGGAGGACCAAGGGTTGAACTTTGGGGTGACTGGCTCCAACGCATATACGTCCCTGAGCGCACGCTTCTGCTCCCTCTTGGGGATGTGGGTTGTGTATGTCATGTTCACGGTCCGCACTTGTAGGGGAAACCTCTTCTGTCCTCTAGTGTGCGGCTACCGAGGCTCCTCCTCGTCATCGCTATGCGGCCCCTTGTCCTTGTTTTCAGCAATTAACTTGCCGGCCTTCTTGAACACCCAAAAATCCCTGTTTGTGTGATTGGCTGGCTTGTCCGGGGTGCCGTGTATTTGACACGAGCGATCGAGTATACGGTCCAAGCTGGACGGACCCGGCATACTTTGTTTGAATGGCTTTTTCCGCTGACCGGGTTTAGAGCCTTTGAATCCGGCATTGACTACCGTATCCTTAGTATTTTCGCTGTTAATGCGGCGCTTATGCTTGTTGCGACGTGACCTGCTATTGCCGTCCTTGGTATCTGAGGTACCATGGTTCTTTGATATGTTATTACTGCGAGCCAGCCAGCTGTCTTCTCCCGCACAAAAGCGGGTCATGAGCGTCGTGAGAGCTGCCATAGATTTCGGCTTTTCCTGACCAAGGTGTCGGGCTAGCCACTCATCTCGGATGTTGTGCTTGAAAGCCGCTAAGGCCTCCGCATCCGGACAGTCGACGATTTGATTTTTCTTTGTAAGGAACCGAGTCCAGAATTGCCTGGCCGACTCTTCTGGCTGCTGAATTATGTGGCTCAAATCATCGGCGTCTGGTGGTCGCACATAAGTGCCCTGAAAGTTGTCGAGGAATGCGGCTTCCAGATCTTCCCAACAGCTAATGGAGTCCACTGGAAAGCTGTTAAGCCAATGTCGCGCTGGTCCTTTGAGCTTTAGTGGGAGGTATTTGATGGCATGTAAGTCATCGCCGCAGGCCATGTGGATGTGGAGGAGGAAGTCCTCAATCCATACCGCGGGATTTGTTGTGCCGTTGTATGATTCAATGTTTATAGGTTTGAAACCTTCTGGGAATTGATGTTCCATTACTTCGTCTGTGAAGCATAAGGGGTGTGTGGCGCCTTTGTATTGGGCTATATCGCGACCCAGCTCGAATGGGTCTTGCCCATTGTGTTCGGCCCGGCCGGATTTGCTTTTACTATATCCGGTGTGACGTTTGTCGTCACGCAGAGTGGTGCGCCCTCGTGATCCGTAGATTGATCTTAAATGCATTGCCTTGTCCTCCAATATGTCTTGTAGGTCTAGCGTATCTCCCCATGCCTTTTTATTTGAATGGCGTTGGGGTGGAGGATGAGCTTTTGGCTGAAATGCCTCTCTATCGCGGCCACGAGGTGGCCGATCAGCCCTATCATACGCTTCTTCCTCCAGTCGGGGTAGTAACCTGTGCCTTGGGTAACTCTTGGAGGGGCGCTCGAGTTTATATTCCTCGGCCGCGAGGACTTCAGTCCATTTGTCAGCTAGCAGATCTTGATTAGCTTGAAGCTGATGCTGCTTTTTCTTCAGGCTATTTGCCATGGCCATAAGCCGGCGCTTGAAGCGCTCTTGTTCGACGGGATCCTCTGGTACGACGAATTCATCGTCGCCGAGGCTTGCCTCGTCTTCGGAGGGGGGCATGTGATTGTCATCCTCCTCCTCTCCGTCTGCCGCTCTCTCAGGAGAGCTGGCTCCTCCATCCTCCTGCTCTAAATCTTGCTGGAGGGGTTTGTTGTTTTCTTCGGCACTATCCAGAGTGTTATTATCTCCTGTGTCGGTATCACCACTTTTGCTTTGGCGGGATTTAGAGCGGTGCCGCTGATGTCGGTATTTGGTTTGCTTCTTGGAGGGGTCATCCTTTGCTATCCCGTCGCCATTGCCTTCTTTGGGTGTATCCACCATGTATATGTCATATGACGAGGTGGCTATCCAGTGCCCTATAGGTGCTAGTTCATGTTCGTCTCCAACATCGTCGTCCATACCGTCGATTTCTTCGGAGTCGAAGTCGAGCATGTCGTTTAAATCATCGACAGTGGCTACGAAGTGGGTGGTGCGTGGGCATCGAATTTCTTCGTCGTCCGCATCCCAATCCTGCTCGCCATAATCCGGCCAGGGCTCTCCTGACAAAGAGAGAGACCTTAGTGAATTCAGAATGTCGCCGAAGGGCGAGTGCTGAAAGATATCCACGGCGGTGAATTCCATGACCGGCGCCCAATCGGATTCGATTGGCAGGGGCACAGATGGTTCGTAGTCAGAAAAAGAGTCCGACACCTTGTAGTCACGGGCTGCGCAGAGGATTATGCTGCTATTTGGCTCGATCGCCGTTGAGACTGTAGCCCCTGAGGCGGTGTCTAACCACCCATCCTCGATTGGCGCAGTTGGCTCCGAGCTAAGGGTCGGGGCTGATGCGGGCACGGCCTCTGGGGTACTGTTCGGCGGCAGGGCTAGGTCATACCCATCGCGACAGTGCGGCGCGCCTGGCTATGGCTCGAATCCGTCGAAGATCAAGTCTCCGCGGATGTCGGCCGTGTAGTTCAAACTTCCAAATCCGACCTGATGGCCAGGGGCATAGCTTTCAATCTGCTCCAGATGGCCAAGTGAATTAGCCTGCAGTACAAAGCCGCCGAATACGAAGATCTGTTCGGGGAGAAAAGTCTCACCCTGGACCGCATCGCTATCGATGATAGTAGGAGCCATCAAGCCTAACGGCGACGACACAGAGGAACTCGCAATGGAAGCACCAATGTCGGTGTAAAAACCGGCGGATCTCGGGTAGGGGGTCCCGAACTGTGCGTCTAGGCCGGATGGTAACAGGAGGCAGGGGACATGATGTTTTACCCAGGTTCGGGCCCTCTTGATGGAGGTAAAACCCTACGTCCTGCTTGATTGATATTGATGATATTGGTAGTACAAGAGTAAATCTACCACGAGATCAGAGAGGCTAAACCCTAGAAGCTAGCCTATGTTATGATTGTATGTATGGTTGTTGTCCTACGGACTAAAAACCCTTCGGTTTATATAGACACCGAAGAGGGTTAGGGTTACACAAGGTCGGTTACAAAGGAGGAGATATCCATATCTGTACTGCCTAGCTTGCCTTCCACGCCAAGTAGAGTCCCATCCGGACACGAGACGAAGTCTTCAATCTTGTATCTTCATAGTCTAACAGTCCGGCCAATGGAGATAGTCCGGCTGTCCGGAGACCCCCTAATCCAGGACTCCCTCAATGTCGGTGTCAAAACCGGCGGATCCCGGGTAGGGGGTCCCTAACTGTGCGTCTAGGCCGGATGGTAACAGGAGGCAGGGGACACGATGTTTTACCCAGGTTCGGGCCCTCTTGATGGAGGTAAAACCCTATGTCCTGCTTGATTAATTTTGATGATATGGGTAGTACAAGAGTAGATCTACCACGAGATCAGAGAGGCTAAACCCTAGAAGCTAGCCTATGGTATGATTATATGTAATGGTTGTTGTCCTACGGACTAAAAACCCTTCAGTTTATACAGACACCGGAGAGGGTTAGGGTTACACAAGGTCGGTTACAAAGGAGGAGATATCCATATCCGTATTGCCTAGCTTGCCTTCCATGCCAAGTAGAGTCCCATCCTGACACAAGACGAAGTCTTCAATCTTGTATCTTCATAGTCTAACAGTCCGGCCAATGGAGATAGCCCGGCTGTACGGAGACCCCCTAATCTAGGACTCCCTCAGTAGCCCCTGAATCAGCCTTCAATGACGATGAGTCCGGCGCGCAGAATTGTCTTCAGCATTGCAAGGCGGGTTCCTTCTCCGAATACATCACAGAAGAATTTGAATACGAGGATAGTGTCCGACCCTGCAAAATAAGTTCCAGATACTGCCATAGAGAGAATAATATTTTCGCAAATCCAATTTGCTGACTCGTTTTGGTAGCATGACGTTGTGTCATGGCCCGGCGATTATTCGAACCGTTTTTCTTCAACCAGCTCCACACATAACGCGAGGAGGTTTCTTGACACGTCTTGCCGAAGCGGAGATCGTGTTCCCCCAATTACGGAATTCTCATTAGTGCGATCGTGGGTAACCCAACCATGTCTAGGACTCCTAGATTATAGGCAAGTCCTAAACAGCTATGGAGAGGACACTTGATATTCACCCTCTTTATAAAGGGACGAGGTTTTTGCTTTTTCCCTCTCGTGCTCAATCGAACCCTTCTCCCGCCTCGAGTTCTAACACCCAAAGCCCAGGTTAGGTGCTCCGGATCTTCAATCATGTCTAGATCCAACCTTCAAGGCCGATGTATGCCCTCCTCCGTTACGGAAGAGGACATTAAGAAGTTGAGGGAGGCCAGATACCTGACCACCGAGGTTTCGCATCGGCTGCCTGCTTGAGGGCAGATCATCCCTACTCCCGAACCCAACGAGAACGTCGTGTTCGTATCCCACTTCCTCCGAGGTCTAGGCCTCACTTTGGATCCTTTCGTCAAGGGTTTGATGTTCTATTACGGGCTAGATTTCCATGATCTAGCTCCGGACTCCTTTCTCCACATCTCGACATTTATTGTCGTGTGTGAGGCCTTCCTCCGCGTTACCCCTCACTTCGGCCCGTGTCTCAAGACCTTTGAAGTAAAGCCGAAGATGATCGAGGGGCAACATGCAGCGTGCGGAGGTGCATCAATAGGCAAGATGGCAGGAGCTCCATGGCCGAAAGGTTCCTTTCCAGACGTGTCCGAATTATGGCAACGGGAGTGGTTTTACGTCACGGCTCCCAGAAGTGCCAAGTGGGCGGCTGCCCCCGCTTTCCGCTCGGGCCCCCACCACAACTGATGTCATGGATTAGCAGAGGTCTGAGCTGGGGTCCAGCCAAGGACGTGCGTATACTGCAAAGCCGCATCCGAGATCTCTTTAAGGGAGATTTTAATTTGGCTGTGGTAATACAAGTTATGCTAGTTCGTCAAGTCCAGCCTTGCAGACACCGGCCCTTCGCTTGTGGGAGTTCAACCCAGAGGGACCGCGTGCCATTCAAAGTTTCCTCGGCCTGACGCACGAGGAGATGTACAAGTCATTCTTCGGACCTCAAGTAGAGTGTCCGGAT
The DNA here is from genome assembly GCF_002162155.2 of Triticum dicoccoides. Classification (NCBI taxonomy): domain Eukaryota; kingdom Viridiplantae; phylum Streptophyta; class Magnoliopsida; order Poales; family Poaceae; genus Triticum; species Triticum dicoccoides. The sequence goes on along the minus strand of NC_041388.1, from coordinate 642,685,229 downwards.
ATTACCGAGGACGTGGGCCTGAGCAGTAACCGCGCCGCCGAACAAGTAAGAAATCCTCTGGCCGAACACACTGTCTTTTATTCGTCACGAAGTTATTTCTGAGAATTCGCTTTTTGACCAGGACTGGCTAACAAAGGCGAAGATGATTCGGTGTTTGGCCCCCCTCCCTGAGGGTTTGGAAAATCCGGTATTGGAAAAGATGCTCGAGGTCGCACCTTGCCCGGAGCCCTCGAAGGAAGATACCGGGGGGGGGGGATAATACCGGTGGACGCGGGCCCCCATTGCTGCCCGTTCCAACCGAGGGAATGAGCGTCTCCACGAAGGAGGACAACCGGGGGAGGAAAAGGACTACTTCCGAGGATCCGAAAGCCGAAGCCTCCAAATGGGAGAAGAAGTCTCCCACAGAGGGTCCTGCCTCGGGGGGTGCTTTTGCCGCACACAGTCCGCGGGGGGATCAGCCCTCCAATGAGTCGTAAGTGATCCAAAATACTTTAATAGTAAAGGTATGCTATCTTTTTTTTGAGAAAATAACCACCACATATATCTTGCAGTTCGGGCCTTAGCCCCTCTCAGCTGAGCTCGTCTTCCGAGGATCTTCTTCCAGAGATGATGGAGAGTGAAACGCCTCCCCCGGACTCCTCCGCTCAAGAAGCAGGTGACCATGAAGTGTCATCATGGAGGGCCTCTCCGGATCCGGTGAGGCCAAAAGATAATCCCATAGACCCCCGAAGTCCCCAGCATCCGGCTCCCGAAGAGAGCAGACAAAAGACTCCGGCACTGTCTGGTGTGCGGTCGCACGTTCTGAGGGAGTTGGTAGGGCGAGCGGCCATCTCAGAAGAACACCGTATGCTGATGGGTACGATGATGGAGAGAATCTTGTCCGCCGTAAGCAGATTACATGAAGCCTTTATGAGTCTACTGACAGGCTTTGGGGTACGTGAGATAACATGTGATAGTACTGCACATGTTAGGTGTGCCCTGTGTAGATATTAGCCCATGAGACTCTGGTTATCGTCGAGAACGGCGGTGAACAGAGGATCATATTCCCAGGAAATAACCAGACTGCCCCTATGTGCAGGTGGTGGATGCTCCGGTGGCTAGCCAGACTAGTGAGTTTGCCAAATTAAAACGGCAACTGGATGCGGCAGACGCCGACATCGAGCTTGTCAACAAGAGGCTTGACGAGGCACAGGGTAAGTGTTATTATCTGGTGAACGCCACATAGTAAGAGCAGCATGATGCTAGTATATTTAATATGTTGTGACTGCAGATGGAGCTGCCACCATGGAAACCTTGCGGGCAGAACTTGCCTGAGCCAAGGAACAAGCGAGGATTAGTAATGCCGCTGCTTTGAAGGCGGCCGAAGAGTTGAAAGCCGAGAAGGCCGCACATTGCAAGAGCCAAGAGAAGATGGCCAAGATGGCCGTAGAATCAAAAGACACTGCTGATCGTTGTTGGGTCCTTGAAAAAGAAAACCGAGCGAAGGCAACGGACCTTGAGAAGGCCACGGCGGCGGACAAAGACACCCGTTCTGCTATGAGAGCGAAGAAGAATGAGCTGCAGGAAGCCGGGGATATTGCGGCTGGGAAACCCTTCATGTTACGGAGGAAGTTCGGAGATCCACGGTATGCCCCTCTGGATCGGCTGTGGAGTTCGGCAGATGCGTATATGGATTTGGCGGCGAGCGCTGCCGATGCGGCCAAGTACTTCCAAGGTCAGACAGATCGTGAAGTGGACAAGCTGTTCTGGTCGCAATTCCACGTTCCAGAGCGTCCGCTTTCACTGACTGACCAGCTAGCCGAATGGTCCGAACTGAATAGGTTGTCCGGACTCGCCATGAGGTCTACTGTGGATCAGCTATGGCCGAAAAAGCCAAAGCCGAACAGCTATTTTAGCTTAGTGCAGCAGTTCCTTGGTGTGGTGCCGCGCATTAATGCGATGAAGAGGTCGGCGTGCATAGAAGGCTCGCGGATGGCCCTTGCCCGTGTTAAAGCATACTGGGTGGAGATGGACGCTACCACTATTGCGGTGCAGGGTTCGGCCATAGGCCAAGTGGCTGCCAAGCATTATTTCGAGGAGGTTCTCGAGGGTGCTCGTTTGATAGAGGCCCAGTGCTCGAAGAATATTATGTTTGAGTGATATGTATTCTCATTGTAAACACAATGGTTTTATGAAGTTTTATAAGGCTGTGTTTATACTTTTGCCTGAAAGTAGTATGATGCCTCCTATGCAGCCGTTTATGTATACATGTGTATAACCTGAAAGATTGTAGCCATCGGCTTCAACCCCCATGCATATAATGTCGAGGTGCTCGCAAAAAACACGTGTTCACACTTAACCCAATGTCTTGGTCCTATTAAGGAGGTGATAGCTTAGCGAGCAAGGCAGCCGGACTATAATGCTTTAACACTTTCACTTAGCCATAGGAGTTTGACAGTGGGGCTACTAGATAGGCCCTGGTGGCTCCGCACTCTCCCGGTCGCGGGGTGCGTACATGCCTGGCCAGAAAACGGCCCTTCATTAAGGCGGACGAATTCTAACATTCCGATAGGTCATCGAGTGGTTGACCAGTCTCACGCTATATCATGACAGTCGGTTTTCGGCTTTCTCTACTGAGGTGCTCGTCCGGATGAACCAGGGCACAATCCCAGTAGTTCTCCTGGTGCTACCTTAGCCGATAAAGCGGAACATAAGGCACCAAAACACAGGAGCCGGGCAAACCCAACATTTGACCATAGACAATGATTCGGAGCTGATGCATATAAGGCCAAACTCGCGACGCCGAACACTCCCTAATGTATTCGGTCTTTAGGGTATAAACCGGGCCTAAATAGTGCCCTTTGTAAGAAGCCCCTTGTGTCTAGGTACGTGCATTATTCTGACGTGGCCACATGCCAAGACGTCAGCATCCTTCTCAACTGTGCTGAGAATGCGGTGGATATGTATCAACAAGAGACAGTAAAGAAGGTTTACGCAGGGTCTTAATCTCAAAAGAATCCTTGGAGCGGGTCCCTGCTGCACGTTTGCGCCTGTGTCTCCATTGTGCCGTATCCTAGACGGGTGTAGCACGATGATCATCTGTAAAAGAGAGGAACTTAGGTGAAAAAGTTGTCGTGCAAAAAGATAGTTTTTAAAGAAACCATGTATAATTCAAGATGAGTAAAAATTGCCACTTGTCTGTGCGCGTTGAGCCCCTTGTATTTGTAATAGGGGTGTGACCATTGATCCGGTATGAATTACATATAGCTGCGCCGGACTCGTCTAACCGTGTTCGAGGTCTTGACGACCTGTTAAATGCTTTAGTTGGTGAGGCCGTTTTTAGTGTGCGGCTGCCAAGGCAGCCGCACTCTCTTCGGCACGCAAAGATCGCTTAATACTTCTGTTTATTGTAATGATGCCACGTGGGCCGGGCATCTTGAGTGTGAGGGAAGCGTAGTGCGGTATTGCAATAAAGCGAGCGAAAGCTTCGCGTCCGAGTAGTGCTTGATAGCCACTTTGGAATGGAGCGATGTTGAAGGTTAAATGTTCGCTACGGAAGTTATCGGGGAAGTTGAAGATAACCTTTAGTAGCAGGGAGCCCGTGCAATGAGCCCCTGGGCCTGGCGTTACTCCTTTAAAGGTCGTATTGCTATGGCAAATTTTTCTTGGGTCTATCCCCATTTCGCGGATTGTGTCCTGGTATATCAGGTTTAGACTGCTGCCACCGTCCATCAGGACTCGTGTGAAGTGGTATCCATCAATTATTGGATCTAATACCAGGGCAGCCCATCCTGCACGCCGGATACTTGCTGAGTGATCACGATGGTCGAAAGTGATCGGTTGAGACGACCAGTGGCAGGACTCCGCGGTGATAGGCCCTTGGGCATATTTTTCTGGGAGTGCCGTTTTGTTTCTTCCCTTGATCACGTGTAACACGTTTACTGTTTTGACTTCTGGTGGAAATTTCTTTTGTTCCCTAGTGTCTTGCTTGAGGGGCTCATCCTCGTCTTAGCTTGGTGTATCCTCCCCCTTGTGTACGACGTTGAGCTTGTCGGACTGCTTGAAGACCCAACATTCTCTGTGGGTATGATTAGCGGGTTTACCAGGGGTGCTATGGATCTGACATATTTGGTCTAGAATTTTGTTTAGGCTGGACAGTTCGTCTCTGGCGCCTTTAGAGGGCGGCTTTTGCTGACCTGGCCGAGAGCTTTTGAATCTGGCATTTACTGTCGTGCTCTTCGTGCTGTCTTCTTCATTCCGGCGTTTGTTATTGCTGTTGCACCATGATTTCCCGTTTCCATCTCTAACTTCAGATGTACTGGGGTCGCTGGTGCTGCATCTTGCTAGCCAGCTGTCCTCACTTGCGTAAAAGTGGGTCATGAGGCTTGTTAATGCTGCCATTGTTTTCGGCTTTTCTTGGCCGAGGTGTCTGGCAAGCCATTCGTCACGGACGCTATGCTTAAAAGCTGCCAAGGCTTCGGTGTCATGACAATCGACAATTTGGTTCCTTTTAGTAAGAAACATGTTCCAAAGTTTTCGGGCTGACTCTCGGGTTGTTGAGTTATATGACTCAAATCATCCGCGTCCGGAGGTCGGACATAAGTCCCTTGAAAATTTGCCCGAAAAGCGTCTTTGAGCTCTTCCCAGCTTCCAATGGAGTTTTCGGGGAGGCCTTTAAGCCAGTGACGAGCTGGCCCTTTGAGCTTGAGGGGTAAGTACTTGATGCCATGGAGATCATCTCCTCGCGCCATATGGATGTGGAGGATAGAGTCCTCGATCCAGACCCCAGGGTCTGTTGTTTCGTCGTATGCCTCTATGTTTACGGGTTTGAATCCCTCTAGAAATTCATGGTCCAGCACCTCATCGGTGAAACATAGGGGGTGTGCAGCACCCCTGTATCTGGGTGTACCACGTTGTTCAGATGTTTGTTGTGTTACATCGTATGATGGGGCGCGCTTGCGTGGTCCATAGATGGATCTGGTTGCGCCGTCCTTTTGGTGCGAGCCCTCGCGTGGATCGCGTATTGTCTTGTGAGTGGCATTGTTTGCCGCTCTATGTTGGCCGTGAGGTCATCTATACGGCCAGGTGGCTGTTTTGATTTTTGGTTGTGGGGGGCCTGAGGCCTCCTCATCGAATTCAGGTAGCAACTTCCGCTTTGGGTAGCTCTTGATGGGGCGATTGTCGCCGTACTTCGCTGCTGTGTTGAGTACTTTACTCCATCTGATTTGGAGTGTGTCATGCGCAACCTTGAGTCTTTGCTTCTACTTTTTTAGACTCCTCGCGGTGGCAACAAGCCTTTGACGGGCATTCTGCTGCTCTGGGTGCCTGTCCGGCGTTATGTCGTCCGGACTATTATCTTTGACAGAATTGGTTTGTTCGGTTTGATTCTCCGTATTGCCGTGGTCCGGCAGTGGTTCGCCTGCTCCAACGCTGGGTCTGTATGATCATTATTTCTGCCGAGGCAGGATTTGGGGCGGCGCTTGCGCCGCCGCTTTGACTGCTTCTCGAGGGAACAAGCCTTCGGTGCGTCCTTCCGTTCCTCATCGTCGTCTTCTTTTGGTGTGTCCACCATGTTTACGTCATATGATGAAGTGGACGTCCAGCGCCTTGTGGGCGGTGGTTCCTCTTCGCCTCCCACATCGTCGTCCATACCGTAGATGTTTTCGGAGTCGAAGTCAAGCATGTCGGTTGAGTCATCGACAGTGGCTATTAAGTGGGTGGTGGGTGGGCGTCGAATTTCTTCGTCGTCCGCATCCCAATCCTGTTGGCCATAATCCGGCCAGGGCTCTCCTGACAAAGAGAGAGACCTTAGTGAATTCAGAATGTCGCCGAAGGGCGAGTGCTGAAAGATATACACGGCGGTGAATTCCATGATCGGCGCCCAATCGCATTCGATTGGCAGGGGCACGGGCGGTTCGGAGTCAGAAAAAGAGTCCGGCACCTTGGAGTCGCGGGCTGCGCAGAGGATTATGCTGGTGTTTGGCTCGATCGCCATTGAGACTGCAGCCCCTGAGGCGGTGTCTAACCACCCATCCTTGATTGGCGTAGTTGGCTTCGAGCTAAGGGTCAGAGCTGATGCGGGCGCGGCCTCCGGGGTACTGTTCGGCGGTAGAGCTAGGTCATACCTGTCGCGACAGTGCGGCACGCCAGGGTATGGCTCGAATCCGTCGAAGATCGAGTCTCCGCGGATGTCGGCCGTGTAGTTCAAACTTCCAAATCTGACCTGACGGCCAGGGGCGTAGCTTTCAATCTGCTCCAGATGGCCAAGCGAATTAGCCCGCAGTGCAAAGCCGCCGAATATGAAGATCTGTCCGGGGAGAAAAGTCTCACCCTGGACCGCATCTCTATCGATGATAGTAGGAGCCATCAAGCTTAACAGCGACCACACAGAGGAACTCTCAATGAAAGCACCAATGTCGGTGTCAAAACTGGCGGATCTCGGGTAGGGGGTCCCGAACTGTGCGTCTAGGTCGGATGGTAACAGGAGGTAGCGGACACAATGTTTTACCCAGGTTCGGGCCCTCTTGATGGAGGTAAAACCCTACGTCCTGCTTGATTAATATTGATGATATGGGTAGTACAAGAGTAGATCTACCACGAGATCAGAGAGGCTAAATCCTAGAAGCTAGCCTATGGTATGATTGTATGTTATGGTTGTTGTCCTACGGACTAAAAACCCTTCGGTTTATATAGACACCGGAGAGGGTTAGGGTTACACAAGGTCGGTTACAAAGGAGGAGATATCCATATCCGTATTACCTAGCTTGCCTTCCACGCCAAGTAGAGTCCCATCCGGACACGAGACGAAGTCTTCAATCTTGTATCTTCATAGTCTAACAGTCCGGCCAATGGAGATAGTCCAGCTGTCCGGAGACCCCCTAATCCAGGACTCCCTCAAGTATATTTATATGTGAAGACCTCTCTTTCTTTATTACTTCCTATTAATTCCAACGATGACCAAAACTATGTTTGTCAACTCTCAATAACTTTTATTCATCATACTTTTTATATGTGAGCTCCTTACTCTCAAGAAGATCCATATGATCTCTTTTATTCTTCTTATTCTTTCTCTTTTCTTTTATTCACTTATGATGATGACAAAATAATCAAGCCCTTGACTCAACACTAATCTTTATTATATATAGCTCACGGATTCGATTACATAGAAGGATCATAAAGAAAAACTCACAACTAGATCATACTAAAAACTTTTATTCTACTAGATCATGATATTACCATAAGGCTCAAACTAAGAAAAACGGTAAAGATAAAAGTGATGGTGATACGATACCGGGGCACTCCCCCAAGCTTGGCAGTTGCCAAGGGGAGTGCCCATACGCATGTGATTATGTCTCCTTTGTTGGTGAAGAAGCTGATGGTTTTGTTGATGGCGTAGGCTTGTCGTCCTTCTTCCAAGGCATAGGCTCACCATCATAGAAGGATGATTGAGTCTCCTGAAACCTCAAATCTGCAGCCAAACTCATCCTCCTGAATCTATATTCATACTCACAGTTTTGATTTTGCAGCTCATAGATCTGGGCTTGGAGGTGCTCGATTTTCTCATGAAGCTTGAAGATGGCCACCCCAATGTCCTTGACGTCCAGCTTGTGGTTGTTGGTGAACTTCGTGATCATAATGTGATTGGAATCGACTCCACGCTCCACCATCTCCTGACACTTGAAAACTTGTTGCTCCAATGCCTCGAGCCTTGCCTCCGTGCTTCCGGTCTTCCTTGGTCCCTCAACGTCGCGGATGTGCAACAACCCCTCACGCATCTCAATGGTTTGATGGTGTTGCAGCACCTCCGCGAGGTAGGGGTTGATGACCTTCTCGAGGAACTAGTCCTTGGGGGCACTTGAAGACAACATGACGACCTGGATCTGTCAGAAAAACAGCTCGAAACAAAGACAAGAGATTTTTGCGTGATACGGGAGTCAAAACCTCCGGGAGATTATATAATGAATTTTTACCGACCAAAATACATGTCGTGTACGAAAACAGAGTCCGGAGAGCACACGAGGTGCCCACGAGGTAGGGGGCGCGCCCTCCACCCTCGTGTCCTTCCCGGACTGCTTCTTATTTTTCTATTTTCTTAATATTCCAAAACAGAAGAAAATTGCCATTAGAACTGTTTTGGAGTAGGTTTACTTACCGTACCACATACCTATTCCTTTTCGAAGTCTGAAACGTTCCAGAAAGTGTCCCTTGTGTATTCCTCCAGGGTTACGGTTTCAATAACACTAGTTTCAACATTTATAGGACTACCTGAGATATAATGTTTAATTCTTTGACCGTTCACCACCTTCGGATTTGTGCCTTTGAAGTTGTTGATTTTTATGGCACCGGCACAATAGACCTCCTCGATAACGTAAGGAGCTTCCCATTTAGAGAGAAGTTTTCCTGCAAAAAATCTTAAACGAGAGTTATATAATAATACATAATCACCTACATTAAACTCACGCTTTTGTATTCTTTTGTCATGCCATCTTTTAACTTTTTCTTTAAATAATTTGGCATTCTCATAGGCTTGGGTTCTCCATTCATCAAGTGAGCTAACGCCAAATAACCTTTTCTCACCGGCAAGTTTGAAATCATAGTTGACCTCTTTAATAGCCCAATAAGCATTATGTTCTAGTTCGAGAGGTAAGTGACATGCTTTTCCATAAACCATTTTATACGGAGACAGACCCATAGGATTTTTATATGCAGTTCTATAGGCCCATAATGCATCATCAAGTTTCTTGGACCAATTCTTTCTAGATCTATTAACAGTCTTTTGCAAAATTAATTTGAGTTCTCTATTACTCAATTCTACTTGACCACTAGACTGTGGGTGATAAGGAGATGCAATTCTATGATTAACATCATATTTTAGCAAGCATTTTACGGAAAGCACCATGAATAAAATGAGAACCACCATCAGTCATTAAGTATCTAGGGACTCCAAACCTCAGAAAATAAGTTCTTTAAGCATCTTAATAGAGGTGTTATGATCAACACTACAAGTTGGAATAGCTTCTACCCACTTAGTAACGTAATCAACAGCAACTAAAATATGTGTATATCCATTAGAAGCAGGAAAAGGTCCCATATAATCAAAGCCCCAAACATCAAATGGTTCAATAACAAGTGAATAATTCATAGGCATCTCTTGATGTCTACTAATATTACCAATTCTTTGACATTCATCACAAGATAAGACAAACTTACGGGCATCCTTGAAGAGAGTAGGCCAACAAAAACCGGATTGCAATACCTTTTCTGCAGTTCTATCTCCAGCGTGGTGTCCTCCATAAGCCTCGGAGTGACACTTGCATAGGATCTGATCCTGTTCATGCTCAGGTACACAACGTCTAATAACACCATCTACTCCTTATTTATAAAGATGTGGGTCATCCCAAAAGTAATGTCTCAAATCATAGAAGAACCTTTTCTTTTGCTGATATGTGAAACTGGGTGGTATAAACTTAGCAACGATGTAATTAGCACAATCAGCATACCATGGAGCAGTGTGAGAAGCATTTATGACATTTAATTGTTCATCAGGAAAGCTATCATCAATAGGTAGTGGGTCATCAAGAACATTTTCTAACCTTGACAAGTTGTCTGCAATGGGGTTCTCAGCTCCCTTTCTATCAATAATATGCAAATCAAATTCTTGTAGCAGGATAACCCATCTAATAAGTCTAGGTTTAGCATCTTTCTTTTCCATAAAGTATTTAATAGCAGCATGATCCATGTGAATAGTTACTTTAGAATCAACAATATAAGGTCTGAACTTATCACAAGCAAATACAACTGCTAAGAATTCTTTTTTAGTAGTAGCATAATTTCTCTGAGCATTGTCTAGAGTTTTACTAGCATATTGAATAACATTTAATTTCTTATCAACTCTTTGCCCTAGAACAACACCTACAGCATAATCACTAGCATCACACATAATTTCAAAAGGTAAATTCCAATCAGGTGGTTGAACAATAGGTGCAGAGATTAATGCTTTCTTAAGTATTTCAAATGCTTCTACGCAATCATCATCGAAAACAAATGGTATATCTTTTTGTAATAAATTAGTCAGAGGCCGAGAAATTTTTGAGAAGTCCTTAATGAACCTCCTATAAAAACCGGCATGACCAAGGAAACTTCTTATACCTTTGATGTCCTTGGGACACGGCATCTTTTCAATAGCATCAACCTTGGCTTTATCAACCTCGATGCCTCTTTCAGAAACTTTATGCCCCAAGACAATACCTTCATTAACCATAAAGTGGCACTTTTCCCAATTCAAGACAATATTAGTTTCTTCACATCTCTGCAAAACTCGGTCAAGGTTGCTTAAGCAATCATCAAAAGAGGATCCGTAGAAGGAAAAATCGTCCATGAAAACCTCAAAAATCTTTTCACAAAAGTCAGAGAATATAGCCATCATGCATCTTTGAAAGGTAGGAGGTGCATTACATAAACCAAAAGGCATACGTCTATAAGCAAAAGTACCAAAAGGGCAAGTAAAAGTAGTCTTTGATTGATCATCGGCTGACACAGGAATTTGAGAGAAACCAGAATAACCATCTAGAAAGCAAAAATGTGTATGTTTGGATAATCTTTCTAGCATTTGATCGATAGAAGGTAAGTGGTAATGATCTTTTTTAGTAGCTTTATTTAATTTGCGGAAATCAATTACCATCCTATAACCTGTAATAATTCTTTGCGGGATCAACTCATCTTTATCATTAGGAACGATAGCAATACCTCCCTTCTTAGGGACACAATGGACAGGACTTACCCACTGACTATCAGCAACGGGATAAATTATACCTGCCTCAAGAAGCTTTAGTATTTCCTTTCTCAACACTTCCTTCATCTTAGGATTCAGACATCATTGATGATCACGAACTGGTTTGGCATCTTCCTCCAAATTTATTTTGTGTTGACACTGAGTGGGACTAATGCCCTTAAGATCATCAAGAGTATATCCAATAGTAGCACGGTGCTTCTTCAGAGTTTTCAATAATCTCTCCTCTTCATGCTTTGAAAAGTTAGCACTAATAATAACAGGATATATCTTTTTCTCGTCAAGATAAGCATATTTAAGAGTATTAGGTAACGGTTTAAGCTCAAACACGGGATCACCCTTGGGTGGAGGAGGATGCCCTAGGATTTCAACAGGCAAATTGTGTTTCAGGATGGGTTCCTGTTTGAAAAATACTCCATCTATTTCCCTTCTTTCATTCATAAACATATCATTTTCATGGTCTAGCAAATATTGTTCTAAAGGATCACTAGGAGGTATGGCAATAGAAGCAAGACCAATAATTTCATCTTTACTAGGCAATTCCTCTTCACGGTGTTGTCTACGAAATTTAGAAAAGTTGAACTCATGAGACATATCACCCAAACCAATAGTAACAACATACTTTTCGTAGTCTATCTTAGCATTAACAGTGTTCAAGAAGGGTCTACCAAATATAATGGGACAAAAGATATCTTGTGGGGAACCAAGAACAAGAAAATCAGCAGGATATTTAGTTTTCCCACACAAGACTTCAACATCTCTAACAATTCCAGTTGGTGAAATAGTATCTCTATTGGCAAGTTTAATTGTGTCATCAGTATCTTCTATTTCAGCAGGTGCAATATCATGCATAATTTCATTGTATAAGTCGTGAGGTATAGCACTAGCACTGGAACCCATATCACATAAGCCATGATAACAATGATCTCCTATTTTAACAGAAATAATAGGCATGCCTACCATAGATCTAGGTTTATCTTTAGCACAAGGTTTAGCAATTCTAGAAGTTTCATCATAGAAATAAATAACATGCCCATCAATATTATCAGACAAGAGATCTTTAACAATAGCAATATTAGGTTCAACTTTAACATGCTTAGGGGGTGTGTAGGTTCTAATATTGCTTTTACGAACCACAGTTGAAGCTTTAGCATGATCTTTTATCCTAACAGGAAAAGGTGGTTTCTCAACATAAGTAGTAGGAACAATAGGATCATTATAGGTGACAGTCTTTTCTTCAACTTTAATAGGTGCAACTACTTTTACTTCTATGGGAGGATGATATTTAAACCACTTTTCCTTAGGGAGATCGATATGAGCAGCAAAAGATTCATAGAAAGAGGCTACTATCTCAGAGTCAAGTCCATATTTAGTGCTAAATTTACCGAAAACAATGGTATCCATAAAAGATTTAACACAATAAAACTTAGGTGTCATACCTCACTCCTTACCTTTGTCGAGGTCCAATCTTCAGAGTTGCGTTTAATTCTTTCCAATAAATCCCATTTGAATTCAATAGTCTTCATGATAAAAGAGCCAGCACAAGAAGTATCGAGCATGGTGCGATTGTTATCAGAAAGCCGAGCATAAAATTTTTGAATAATCATTTCTCTTGAGAGCTCATCACTGGAGCATGAATATAACATTGATTTAAGCCTCCCCCAAGCTTGAGAGATGCTTTCTCCTTCGCGAGGCCAGAAATTATATATATAATTGCGATCACGATGAACAAGATACATAGGATAAAACTTCTGATGAAATTCCAATTTCAATCGTTTGTAGTTCCATGACCCCGTATCATCACATAGCCTATACCATGTCAATGTGTCTCCCTTCAAAGATAAAGGGAAGACCTTCTTCTTAATAACATCTCCGGGCACATCTGCAAGATAAAATAATCCAGAAACTTCATCCACATATATTAGGTGCTCATCAGGATGCATTGTTCCGTCTCCTGCAAAAGGATTAGCTAGCAGTTTTTCTAACATACCCGAAGGAATTTCAAAGCAGATATTTTCATTTTCATTTTCAGTAGGTTTAGTAGGTTGAGGAGAAACTCTTTGTTCTACTGGTCGGGGTGAAGATACCCCGAACAAGACCCTCAGAGGATTACTTTCCATAGTAACAAGTGACAGTAAATTTCAGCACACTATATAAATTTTTCCTTACCAAATTCCACCTACCAAAGGCGCTTCACTCCCCGGCAGCGGCGCCAGAAAAGAGTCTTGATGACCCACAAGTATAGGGGATCTATCGTGGTCCTTTCGATAAGTAAGAGTGTCGAACCCAACGAGGAGCAGAAGGAAATGATAAGCAATTTTCAGCAAAGTATTCTCTGCAAGCACTGAAATAATAGGTAACAGATAGTTTTGTTATAGGATAATTTGTAACGAGGAACAAGTAACAAAAGTAAATAAAGTGCAGCAAGGTGGCCCAATCCTTTTCGTAGCAAAGGACAAGCCTGGACAAACTCTTATATAGAGAAAAGCGCTCCCGAGGACACATGGGAATATCGTCAAGCTAGTTTTCAACGCGTTCATATGATTCACATTCGGTACTTTGATAATTTGGTATGTGGGTGGACCGGTGCTTGGGTACTGTCCTTACTTGGACAAGCATCCCACTTATGATCAACCTCTATTGCAAGCATCCGCAACTACAACAAAAGTATTAAGGTAAACCTAACCATAGCATGAAACATATGGATCCAAATCAGCCCCTTATGAAGCAACACATAAACTAGGGTTTAAGCTTCTGTCACTCTAGCAACCCACCATCTACTTATTACTTCCCAATGCCTTCCTCTAGGCCCAAATAATGGTGAAGTGTCATGTAGTCGACGTTCACAGAACACCACTAGAGGAGAGACAACATACATCTCATCGAAATATCGAACGAATACCAAATTCACATGACTACTAATAGCAAGACTTCTCCCATGTCCTCAGGAACAAACGTAACTACTCACAAAGCATATTCATGTTCATAACCAGAGGGGTATTAATATGCATAAAGGATCTGAACATATGATCTTCCACCAAGTAAACCAACTAGCATCAACTACAAGGAGTAATCAACACTACTAGCAACCCACGGTACCAATCCCGGACTTAGAGACAAGAATTGGATACAAGAGATGAACTAGGGTTTTGAGAGGAGATGGTGCTGGTGAAGATGTTGATGGATATTGCCCTCTCCCGATGAGAGGAGCGTTGGTGATGACGATGGCGATGGTTTCCCCCTCCCGAAGGGGATAGCTCCGCCAGAGCCCTAGATTGGTTCCGCCTCATGGCGGTGGAGTCTCGTCCGGAAAGATGGCTTATGATTTTTTTCTCATCGAAAGACTCCATATAGCAGAATATGGGCATCAGAGGGCCACCAGGGGGCCCACGAGGTAGGGGGCACCCAGGGGGTAGGGCGCGCCCCCACCCTCGTGAGCAGGGTGTGGCCCCCTGGTGAACTTCTTGCACTCATTATTTTTTATATATTCTGAAAATGACTTCTGTGAAGTTTCAGGAATTTTGGAGCTGTGCAGAATACGTCTCTAATATTCTCTCCTTTTCCTGCCCACAATCCCAGCTGCCGGCATTCCCCCTCTTTATGTAAACCTTGTAAAATAAGAGAGAATAGGCATAAGTATTGTGACATAATGTGTAATAACAGCCCATAATGCAATAAATATCGATATAAAAGCATGATGCAAAATGGGCGTATCAACCTACTTATCCCTGCCTCCTGCCATGAGCGCCTGTATTGCATGATCCTCTACATCGTCATTGCTCTTCGTCCCATCAGCCTTTCCCTACTCCTACATCTATTCTCTTGTGCTACTGAACACATCCCTTTGTCGTAGCATAAGTCACCAGTATTGCATTTTCGGAGATATGCATCATTAATACACACACACACATTCTCCCAATATTCATTTTCCATATTTATGTGCGTAGAGAGTGGAAGATTTTTGCATGGTGAAGGAGGTGGAGATTGATTGGCAATGGGATATGCCTCCCCTTTGCCCCTCTATAATTACCATGGCAAACTTAGGGTACAAGGCACACTACCACCAAATAGTGAAGTGACAAAAGAGGAAAGAGGTCCATTCTACTCCTCCTGCTCCATTATAAGTTGTTGCTTCAGCCTACATATCCCTATTTCATCCTTTGTTTTTGCACCTTGTTTTATCATCTAGCTTGTAGTGGTTTCTGTACCCATGTTTTACAAACATGAGTTTATAAGAGGTGATGGTATCTCTGTGTAGAGTGGAAGTACTTCATTTTGATCTGTATAGTACTTTTTTGTTGGCTGATGACCCACAAGTATAGGGGATCTATCATAGTCCTTTCGATAAGTAGGAGTGTCGAACCCAACGAGGACTAGAAGGAAATGACAAGCGGTTTTCAGCAAGGTATTCTCTACAAACACTAAAATTATCGGTAACAGATAGTTGTGTCGTAAGATAATTCATAAGAGGTAACAAGTAACAAAAGTAACTATGGTGCAGCAAGGTGGCCCAATCCTTTTTGTAGAAAAGGACAAGCCTGGACGAACTCTTATATAAAGCAAAGCACTCCCGAGGACACATGACAATTGTTGTCAAGTTAGTTTTCATCATGCTCATATGATTCGCTTTCGTTACTTTGATAATTTGATATGTGGGTGGACCAGTGCTTGTGTGCTGCCCTTCCTTGGACAAGCCTCCCACTTATGATTAACCCCTCACATAAGCATCTGAACTAAAAAAGAAGAATTAAGATAAATCTAACCATAGCATGAAACATATGGATCCAAATCAGCCCCTTACGAAGCAACACATAAACTACGGTTTAAGCTTCTGTCACTCTAGCAACCCATCATCTACTTATTACTTCCCAATGCCTTCCTCTAGGCCCAAATAATGGTGAAGTGTCATGTAGTCAACGTTCACAGAACACCACTAGAGGAGAGACAACATACATCTCATCAAAATATCGAACGAATACCAAATTCACATGACTACTAATAGCAAGACTTCTCCCATGTCCTCAGGAACAAATGTAACTACTCACAAAGCATATTCATGTTCATAATCAGAGGAGTATTACTTATCGTTAAGGATCTGAACATATGATCTTCCACCGAATAAACCAACTAGCATCAACTACAAGGAGTAATCAACACTACTAGCAACCCACAGGTACCAATCTAAGGTTTTGAGACAGAGATCGGATACAAGAGATGAACTAGGGTTTGAGAGGAGATGGTGCTGGTGAAGATGTTGATGGAGATTGACCCCCTCTCGATGAGTGGATCTTTGGTGATGAAGATGGCTTCGATTTCCCCCTCTCAGAGGGAAGTTTCCCTGGCAGAACAGCTCTGCTGGAGCCCTAGATTGGTTCTGCCCAGGTTCCGCCTCGAGACGGCAGTGCTTCGTCCTAAAAGCTTCCTCTTGATTTTTTTTCCAGGTCAAGACACACCTTATAGCAGAAGATGCACATCTGGGGCCTACTAGGTGGCCCACAAGGCAGGGGGCACGCCTAGAGGGGTAGGGCGCGCCCCACCCTTGTGGATGGCTGGTGGCCCCCCTCTAATGCTTTCTTTGCCCAATATTTTTTATATATTCCAAAATAATTCTCCTTGAAGTTTCAGGACTTTTGGAGTTATGCAGAATAGGTCTCTAATTATTTGCTCCTTTTCCAGTCCAGAATTCCAACTGCCGGCATTCTCCCTCTTCATGTAAACCTTATAAAATAAGAGAGAAAAGGTATGCGTATTGTGATATAATGTGTAATAACATCCCATAATGCAATAAATACCAATATAAACGCATGATGCAAAATGGACGTATCAACTCCCCCAACCTTAGACCTCGATTATCCTCAAGCGAAAGTCAAAATTGAAAATTATGTCCGCATGTTTAGAGATAGAGGTGTTGATAAAATAAAATATGGGCATGCGGGCATCATCATCTTCTTTAGAACAACAACATATATTGTCATATAATTTCTTATGCTAAAGTAACAATTCATTCACAAGGTAAAGTATGAATCAGAAACTTCATTGAAAACCAACAAACTATGATCTCAGTCATCGAAGTAATTGCAATTTATCATGACATCGGAAAGAGTGAGTATAAGAGCTTTTCAGCAAGTCCACATACTCAACTATCATTTAGTCTTTGACAATTGCTAACACTCACGTGATACTTATGGGCTCAAAGCTTCAATCGGACACAGAGAAAGATAGGGGCTTATTGTTTCGCCTCCCAACCTTTTACCTCAAGGGTAATGTCAACAATAATACTTTATGATAACCTAAATCCGAGTGGATATATATCCGGATCTCTCCAACACATAGTGCTTGCCAAAAGAAAAAGTGTAAAAAGGAAAGGTGATGATCACCATGACTCTTGTATAAGGGTAGAAGATAAAAGTAAAAGATAGGCCCTTCGCAGAGGGAAGCAGAGATTATCATGCGCTTTTATGGTTGGATGCACAAAATCTTAATGCAAAAGAACGTCACTTTATATTGCCGCTTGTGATAAAGAACTTTATTATGCAGTCTGTATCTTTTATTTCTTCCATATCACAAGTTCGTATAAAGCTTATTTTGTTCACACTAATACATCATACATATTTAGAGAGAAATTTTTATTTCTTGCACCGATGACAACTTACTTGAAGGATCTTACTCAATCCATAGGAAGGTATGGTGGACTCTCATGGAAAAACTGGGTTAAGGGATGTTTGGAAGCACAAGTAATATCTCTACTTGGTGCAAAGAATTTGGCTAGCATGAGAGGGAAAGGCAAGATCAACATGTTGGAGGATCCATGACAATATAACTTCCATTCAGATATAAGAAAACATAACTCATTATGTTGTCTTCTTTGTCCAACATCAACTTTTTAGCATATCATATTTTAATGGGTGCTCACAATTACAAAAGATGTCCAAGATAGTATATTTATATGTGAAGCCTCTCTTTCTTTATTACTTCCTATTAATTGGAACAATGATCAAAACTATGTTTGTCAACTTTCAACAACTTTTATTCATCATACTCTTTATATGTGAAGTAATTACTCTCCATAATACCAATATATGATCTTTTTATTTCTTTCTTTTATTTAATTTCCCTCAAGATCATGGCAAGAAAGCAAAGCCCTCAACTCAAAACTACTCTTTATTATATATAACTTGGACTCGATTACATAGATAGATCTCGAAACAAAACTCAAAGCTAGATCATACTAAAACTTTATTCTACTAGATCATGATATAACCAAAAAGGATCGAACTATAAAAAACGATAAAGATAAAGGTGTGATGGTGATACGATACCGGGGCACCTCCCACAAGCTTGGCAGTTGCCAAGGGGAGTACCCACACCCATGTATTTATGTCTCTTTCTTTGGAGGTGGTGATGATGGAGTTGTTGATGTGGTAGGCATGTCATCAATCTTCCAAGGCATAGGCTCACCATCATATAAAGATGAACGAGTCTCCAGGATCGTCAAATCTGCAGCCAAACTCATCCTCTTAAATCTGTATTCATACTCATAGTTTTGGTTTTGCAGGTCATAGATGTGGGCTTGGAGACGCTCGATTTTCTCATGAAGCTTGAAGATGGCCTCCCCGGTGTTCTTGGCATCCAGCTTGGGATTGTTAGTGAACTCCTCGATCATCATGTGATTGGCGTTGAGTCCATGTTCCACCACCCCTTGGCACTTGAAAACTTGCTGCTCCATTGCTTCGAGTCTTGTCTCTAAGCTTCTGATCTTCTTCGGCCCCTCAACATCGCGGATGTGCAGCACCCCCTCATGCATCTCAATGGCTTGAGAGTGTCGCAACACCTTCGCGAGGTAGGAGTTGATGACCTTCTCGAAAAACTTGTCCTTGGGGCGCTTGGAGATGTCATGGTGATCTAGATTTGTCGGAAAAATAGCTCGAAACAAAAATAGAAGATTTTGTCGTGGTACGGTGGTGAAAACCCCCGGGAGATTATATATTGAATTTTTACTGACCAAAAGAATTATTGTGCAAGAAAACAGAGTCCGGAGGGCACACGAGGTGGCCACAAGGCAGGGGGCGCGCCCAGGGGGGTAGGGCACGCCCTCCACCCTTGTGGTCTCCTCGTGCATCTTTTAGACTACCTTTAATTTTCCTAATTTTTTAAATATTCCAAAACGGAGAAAAATTGCCATTGGAAACGTTTTGGAGTCGGTTTACTTACCGTACCACATACCTATTTCTTTTTGTAGTCTGAAACGTTCTGAAAAGTGTCCCTTATGTACTCCTCCGGTGTTACAGTGTCAATTATATTGGTCTCAATATTTATGGGATTACCTAAGATATAATGTTTGATTCTTTGATTGTTTACCACCTTCGGATTTGTACCTTCGACGTTGTTGATTTTGATGGCACTAGAACGATAGACCTCCTCGATAACGTAAGGACCTTCCCATTTGGAGAGAAGTTTTCCTGCAAAACAACTTAAACAAGAGTTGTATAGCAGAACATGATTACCTACATTAAACTCACGCTTTTGTATCCTTTTGACATGCCATCTTTTAACTTTATCTTTAAACAAGTTGGCATTCTCATAGGCTTGGGTTCTCCACTCATCAAGTGAGCTAATGTCAAATAACCTCTTCTCACCGGCAAGTTTCAAATCATAGTTGAGCTCTTTGATTACCCAATATGCCTTATGTTCTAGTTCAAGAGGTAAGTGACATGCTTTTCCGTAAACTATTTTATATGAAGACATACCCATAGGATTCTTATAAGTAGTTCTATAAGCCCATAATGCATCATCAAGTTTCTTAGACCAATTCTTTCAAGATCTATTAACAGTCTTTTGCAAAATCAATTTAATCTCTCTATTGCTTAACTCTACTTGACCACTAGACTGAGGATGACAAGGAGATGCAACTCTGTGGTTAACATCATACTTAGCAAGCAATTTACGAAAAGCACCATGAATAAAATGTGAACCACCATCAGTCATTAAATATCTAGGGACTCCAAACCTCAGAAAAATAACTTCTTTAAGCATCTTAATAGAACTGTTAGGATCAACACTACTAGTTGGAATAGCTTCTACCCACTTAGTAATGTAATCAACATCAACTAAAATATGTATATACCCATTAGAGGAAGGAAAAGGTCCCATATAATCAAAGTCTGAAACATCAAATGGTTCAATAACAAGTGAATAATTCATAGGCATTTCCTGACGTCTACTAATATTGCCAATTCTCTGGCATTCATCAAAAGACAAGACAAACTTACGAGCATCCTTGAAGAGAGTAGGCCAATAATAACCGGATTGCAATACCTTGTGTGCAGTTCTATCTCCAGCATGGTGTCCTCCATAAGACTCGGAGTGGCACTTGCGTAGGATATGTTCCTGTTCATGCTCAGGTACACAATGTCTAATAACACCATCTACTCCTTTATAAAGGTGTAGGTCATTGATGTCTGCTAGAACTACGTCGGTATTTCCCCAAAGAGGAAGGGATGATGCAGCACAACGACGGTAGGTATTTTACCTCAATGATGAGACC
Source organism: Triticum dicoccoides (assembly GCF_002162155.2). Taxonomy (NCBI): domain Eukaryota; kingdom Viridiplantae; phylum Streptophyta; class Magnoliopsida; order Poales; family Poaceae; genus Triticum; species Triticum dicoccoides. The sequence goes on along the minus strand of NC_041388.1, from coordinate 642,664,917 downwards.
AAGGTTATCGAACCAAGCAACACTATGCACAACACCTGCGCACAAATAACTAATACTCGCAACCCGACGTGTTAAAGGGGTTGTCAATCAATTCCAGGTAACAGCGGCAGAAATTGGCACGTGGACGGGAGAAAGTTGTAATAGATAGATAGATCGAACGTCAAATAAAATAAATTGCAGCAAGGTATTTTTGTATTTTGGTTTAATAGATCTGAAAAAATAAAAGAAAGGAAAATAGATTGCAAAGGCAAATATATTAAAGAAGAGACCCGGGGGTCGTAGGTTTCACTAGTGGCTTCTCTCGAGAAAAATAGCAACTGTGGGTAAACGAATTATTGATGCACAATTGATAGAACTTCAAAAAATCATGAAGATATCCAGGCAATGATCATTATATAGGCATCACGTCCAAGATTAGTAGACCGACTGCTGCATTCATCTACTACTATTACTCCGCACATCGACCGCTATCCAGCATGCATCTAGTGTATTAAGTTCATGGAGAAACGGAGTAATGCAATAAGAACGATGACATGATGTAGACAAGATCTATTTATGTAGAAATATACCCCATCTTGTTATCCTTAATGGCAACGATACATACGTGTCGGTTCCCCTTCTGTCACTGGGATCAAGCACCGTAAGATCGAACCCATCACAAAGCACCTCTTCCCATTGCATGATAAATAGATCAAGCTGGCCAAACAAAACCCAAATATCGGAGAAGAAATCCAAGGCTATAAGAAATCATGCATATAAGAGATCAAAGACGACTCAAATAACTTTCATGGATAAAAACATAGATCTGATCATAAACTCAAAGTTCATCGGATCCCAACAAACACACCACAAAAAGAATTAGATCATATGGATCTCCAAGAGACCATTGTATTGAGAATCAGACGAGAGAGAGGAAGCCATCTAGCTACTAACTACGGACCCGAAGGTCTACAAAATACTACACACACATCATCGGAGATGCACTAATGGACATAATGAACCCTCCGTGATGGTGTCGAGATTGGGTTTGATGGTTCTGGACTCTGCGGCGGCTGGAATTGATTTTCGTCGACTCCCCCAGGGTTTCTGGAATATTGGGGTATTTATAGCAAAGAGTCGGTTCGGGAGGCACCCAAGGTGGGCACAACCCACCCTAGTGGGTTGTGCTCCCCTTGGAGCACCCCCCAAGGCGCTTCTTCGGCCATTTAGATGTCTTCTGGTCCAAAAAATATCCACAAAAAGTTTGTCTGCGTTTGGACTCCATTTGGAATCGATTTCTTGCGATGTGAAAAACATGCAAGAAATAGCAACTGGCACTTGGCACTATGTCAATAGGTTAGTACCAAAAATGATATAAAATGACTATAAATGATTATAAAACATACAAGAATGATAATATAACAGCATGGAACAATAAAAAATATAGATACATTGGAGACGTATCAGCATCCCCAAGCTTAATTCATGCTTGTCCTCGAGTAGGTAAATGATAAAAACAGATTTTTTATGTGGAATGCTGCCTAACATGTCATCACATTATCTTTTCTTTATAGCATAGACATTTGGACTTTTATATGATTCAAAGCAATAGTCTAGTTTTGACATGAGACTTAAATACTCGAGCATATCAACAAGCAACCATGTCCTTCAAAATATCGACGCTAAAATTGTTGGGGAACACAGTAATTTCAAAAAAATCCTACGCACATGCAAAATCTATCTAGGTGATGCATAGCAATGAGACGGGAGAGTGTTGTCCATGTACCCTCGTAGACCAAAAGCGGAAGCGTTATGACAACACGGTTGATGTAGTCGTACGTCTTCACGTTCCGACCGATCCTAGCACAGAAGGTACGGCACCTCCGCGATCTGCACACGTTCAGCTCGGTGACGTCTCGCGAACTCTAGATCCAACTGAGTGTCGAGGGAGAGTTTCGTCGGCACGACGGCGTGATGACGGCGATGATGAAGCTACCGGCGCAGGGCTTCGCCTAAGAACTGCAACAATATGACCAAAGTGGATTATGGTGGCGGGGGGCAATGCACACGGCTAAACAATGTCAACTTGTGTGTTCTAGGGTGCACCCTGCCCCAATATATAAAGGAGCAAGGGGAGGGGGCCGGCGGTCTCATAGGGTGCGTCCCAAGGGGGGAATACTACTCCTACTAGGAGTAGGTTCCCCCTTACCTAGTCCAACTAGGAGGGGAAGGAAAGAGGAGGAGGGGAGAAGGAAAGAGGGGGCCGGCCCCCAAGCCCTAAACCAATTCGGTTTGGGCCTAGGGGTGTGCCCCACAGCTCCCTTACTGCCCTCTATTTCCACTAAGGCCCATGAAGGCCCATTGACCCCCGGGGGGTTCCGATAACTCCCCGATACTCCGGTATTTATCCGATGACCCCCAGAACCTTTCCCGTGTCCGAATATAACCTTCCAATATATGAATCTTTATGTCTCGACCATTTCGAGACTCCTCGTCATGTCCGTGGTCTCATCCGGGACTCCGAACAACCTTTGGTACATCAAAACACATAAACTCACAATATTGATCGTCATCGAATGATAAGCGTGCGGTCCCTACGGGTTCTAGAACTATGTAGACATGACCGAGACTCATCTCCGGTTAATAACCAATAGCGGAACCTGGATGCTCATATTGGCTCCTACATAGTCTATGAAGATCTTTATCGGTCAAACCGCATAACATCATATGTTGTTCCCTTTGTCATCGGTATGTTACTTGCCCGAGATTCAATCGTCGGTATCTCAACACCTAGTTCAATCTCCTTACCGGGAAGTCTCTTTACTCATTCCGTAATGCAACATCCCATAACTAACTCATTAGTCACATTGCTTGCAAGGCTTATAGTGATGTGCATTACCGAGAGGGCCTAGAGATACCTCTCCGATACACGGAGTGACAAATCCTAATCTCGATCTATACTAACTCAACAAACACCATCGGAGACACTTGTAGAGCATATTTATAGTCACCCAGTTACGTTGTGACGTTTGATAGCACACTAAGAGTTCCTCCGGTATTTGGGAGTTGCATAATCTCATAGTCATAGGAACATGCTTAATGGGCTTTATTATGCACTTTTATTGGGACTAACCTATTAACCGAAGGCCCGGTGCAAATTGCTGTTTTTTTGCCTATTTCAGTGTTTCGCAGAAAAGGAATATCAAATGGAATCCAAATGGAATAAAACCTTCGCGAGGATCATTTTGGGAACAAACGCAATCCAGGAGACTTGGAGTGGACGTCAAGGAAGCAGCGAGGAAGCCACGAGGCAGGAGGGCGCCCCCACCCTCATGGGCCCCTCACAGCTCCACCGACCTACTTCTTTCGCCTATATATACTCATATACCCTGAAAACATCCAGGAGCACCACGAAACCCTATTTCCACTACCGCAACCTTTTGTACCCGTGAGATCCCATCTTGGGGCCTTTTCTGGCGCTCTGCCGGAGGGGGAATCGATCACGAAGGGCTTCTACATCAACACCATAGCCTCTCCGATGATGTGTGAGTAGTTTACCATAGACCTTAGGGTCCATAGTTATTAGCTAGATGGCTTCTTCTCTCTCTTTGGTTCTCAATACAAAGTTCTCCCCGATTCTCTTGGAGATCTATTCGATGTAATTCTTTTTGCAGTGTGTTTGTCGAGATCCGATGAATTGTGGGTTTATGATCAAGATTATCTATGAACAATATTTGGTTCTTCTCTGAATTCTTTTATGCATGATTTAAATATCTTTGCAAGTCTCTTCGAATTATCAGTTTGGTTTGGCCTACTAGATTGATCTTTCTTGCAATGGGAGAAGTGCTTAGCTTTGGGTTCAATCTTGCGGTGCTCGATCCCAGTGACTGAAAGGGAAACTGCACGTATTGTATTGTTGCCATCGAGGATAAAAAGATGGGGTTTATATCATACTGCTTGAGTTTATCCCTCTACATCATGTCATCTTGCCTAATGCGTTACTCTATTCTTATGAACTTAATACTCTAGATGCATGCAGGATAGCAGTCGATGTGTGGAGTAGTACTAGTAGATGCAGAATCGTTTTGGTCTACTTGTCACAGACGTGATGCCTATATACATGATCATGCCTAGATATTCTCATAACTATGCGCTTTTCTATCAATTTCTCGTCTGTAATTTGTTCACCCACCATAGATTATGCTATCTTGAGAAAAGTGACACGTCTCCGTCGTATCTACTTTTCCAAACAGTTTTGCCCCTATTTTGGACTCTAACTTGCATGATTTGAATGGAACTAACCCGGACTGACGCTGTTTTTAGCAGAATTGCCATGGTGTTATTTTTGTGCAGAAATAAAAGTTCTCGGAATGACTTGAAAATCAACGGAGATTATTTTTGGAATATATAAAAAATAGTGGAAGAAGAATCCACGTCAGGGGCCCATGCCCTGTCCACGAGGGTGAGGGGCGCGCCTACCCCCTGGGCACGCCCCCCTGCCTCGTGGGCCCCTTGACGCTCCACCGACCTCAACTCCAACTCCATATATTCGTGTTCGGGGAGAAAAAATCAGAGAGAAGGATGCATCACGTTTTACGATACGGAGCCGCCACCAAGCCCTAAACTCTCTCGGGAGGGCTGATCTAGAGTCCGTTCGGGGCTCCGGAGAGGGGAATATGTCGCCATCGTCATCATCAACCTTCCTCCATCACCAATTCCATGATGCTCACCGCTGTGCATGAGTAATTCCATCTTAAGCTTGCTGGACGGTGATGGGTTGGATGAGATTTATCATGTAATCGAGTTAAATTTGTTAGGGTTTGATCCCTAGTATCCACTATGTTCCAATATTGATGTTGCTATGACTTTGCTATGCTTAATGCTTGTCACTAGGGCCTGAGTGCCATGATTCCAGATCTGAACCTATTATGTTTTCATGAATATATGTGAGTTCTTGATCCTATCTTGCAAGTCTATAGTCACCTATTATGTGTTATGATCCGCTAACCCCGAAGTGACAATAATCGGGACCATTATCGGTGATGACCGTAGTTTGAGGAGTTCATGTATTCACTATGTGTTAATGCTTTGGTCCGGTACTCTATTAAAAGGGGGCCTTAATATCCCTTAGTTTCCAGTAGGACCCCGCTGCCATGGGAGGGTAGGACAAAAGATGTCATGTAAGTTCTTTTCCATAAGCATGTATGATTATATTCGGAATACATGCCTACATTACATTGATGAACTGGAGCTAGTTCTGTGTCACCCTATGTTATAACTGTTGCATGATCGATCGCATCCGACATAATTCTCCATCACCGATCCAATGCCTATGAGCTTTTCATATATTGTTCTTCGCTTATTTACTTTTCCGTTGCTACTGTTACAATCACTATAAAACCAAAAATATTACTTTTGCTACCGTTATCACTACTATCATATTACTTTGCTACTAAACACTTTGCTGTAGATATTAAGTTTCCAGGTGTGGTTGAATTGACAACTCAGCTGCTAATACTTGAGAATATTCTTTGGCTCCCCTTGTGTCGAATCAATAAATTTGGGTTGAATACTCTACCCTCGAAAACTGTTGCGATCCCCTATACTTGTGGGTTATCAAGACTATTTTCTGGCCCCGTTGCCGGGGAGCATAGCTCTATTCTTTGAGTCACTTGGGATTTATATCTGCTTATAACTGTGAAGAACTTGAAAGATCAAAGAACCAAGATTTTTTCCCTCAACTACGAGGGGAGGTAAGGAACTGCCATCTAGCTCTACACTTTATTCACCTTTTGTTTTGAGTAAACTTGCGACACCTACACATGCTATTCATTCTTATATGTCGCATGTTATTGATGATGCCACTTCTGCTTTGCATGATGCTTATGATGAAACTACTTCTATGCTTGATAATACTGTGCCATTAGGTGAATTTCTTGATGAACAACTTGCTAGGGCTAGAGAGAATGAAATTATTGAACCTGATAATATTGATGAAAGTGATGATGATTCTCCCCCTAGATATGAATTGCCTGTTGTTCCTGAGGGTTATGTTGTGGATGAAGAAGCTGCTAGAGACTTCTTAGCTTGCAATGATAGATCTGATCTTAAGAAATTATTAGCTAACCTTAAAGAAATGTCTTTGAATGCTAGAATGAAATATGACCCTACTTTTGCTACTTCACCTGTCTTTATTACTGATAAGGATTATGATTTCCCTGTCGATCCTGAGTTAATTACTTTGGTTGAATCTGATCGTTTCTATGGCTATGAATCTGAAACTGTTGTTGCACATCTTACTAAATTATATGATATAGCCACCCTGTTTACTCATGATGAGAAAACTCGCTATTACTTTATCCTTAAGTTGTTTCCGTTCTCATTAAAGGGTGATGCTAAAACATGGTTTAATTCTCTTGATCCTGGTTGTGTGTGTAGTCCCCAGGATATGATTTATTACTTCTCTGCTAAATATTTCCCTGCTCATATGAAACAAGCTGCTTTAAGGGAAATATATAATTTTGTGCAAATCGAAGAAGAGAGTCTCCCAGAATCTTGGGGGAGGCTTCTCTGATTACTTGATGCTTTGCCTGATCATCCTCTTAAGAAAAATGAAATACTTGATATCTTTTATAATGGACTAACCGATGCTTCCAGAGATTACCTGGATAGTTTTGCTGGTTGTGTTTTCAGGGAAAGAGTTGTTGATCAGTTGAATTGCTATTGAATAATATCTTGACTAATGAAAATAATTGGAAACTTCCTGAACCAACTCCTAAGCCAACTCCAAAGAAAAGGGGTATTCTATTTCTCAGTCCTGAAGATATGCAAGAGGCAAAGAAATCTATGAAAGAAAAAGGTATTAAAGCTGAAGATGTTAAGAATTTACCACCTATTGAAGAAATACATGGTCTTGATAACCCGACACAGGTATTAAAGGTAAATTCTCTCTATAGATTTGATAAATGTGAAATTCCATTTACTAAGTTTGCTAGCAAATGCTTGGATGAGTTTGATGACTTTATGGTTAAACAAGAAAATTTCAATGCTTATGTTGGTAGACAATTGAAATACAATGCTTATATGCTTGAACACTTGAGTGATTATATGGCTAATGCTAAAGGTGAACTTAAACTTATTAGTAAACATGCTTCTATGGTTACCACTCAAGTAGAACAAGTACTTAAAGCTCAGAATGATTTTATCAATGAATTAAATAATAAGAAGAATGATAATGCTGTTAGAGTTATGACTAGAGGTGGTAAAATGACTCAGGGACCTTTGTATCCTGAGGACCATCCTAAGAGAATCGAGCAAGATTCTCAGAGAACTAATGTTGATACACCTAGTCCTTCTAAGAGGAAGAAAACAAAAAATGATAGGACTTTGCATGCTTCTAGTGAACCTATTGTTGACACACTTGAGAATCCCAATGATATTTCTATTTCTGATGCTGAAACACAATCTGGTAATGAACATGAACCTAGTGATAATGTTAATGATGATGTTCATGTTGATGCTCAACCTAGCAATGACAATGATGTAGAAATTGAACCTACTGTTGATCTTGATAACCCACAATCAAAGAATCAACATTATGATAAAAGAGACTTTGTTGCTAGGAAACATGGTAAAGAAAGGGAACCTTGGGTTCAGAAACCCATGCCTTTTCCTCCAAAACCATCCAAGAAAAAGGATGATGAGGATTTTGAGCGCTTTGCTGAAATGATTAGGCCTATCTTTTTGCGTATGCAATTAACTGATGTGCTTAAAACAAATCCTTATGCTAAATATATGAAGGATATCATTACTAATAAAAGAAAGATACCGGAAGCTGAGATTTCCACCATGCTTGCTAATTATACTTTTAAGGGTGGAATACCAAAGAAACTTGGAGATCCCGGAGTACCTACTATACCTTGCTCCATTAAAAGAAATTATATTAAAACTTCTTTATGTGATCTTGGAGCCGGTGTTAGTGTTATGCCTCTCTCTTTATATCGTAGACTTGACTTGAATAAGTTGACACCTACTGAAATATCTTTGCAAATGGCTGATAAATCAACTGCTATACCTGTCGGTATCTGTGAGGATGTGCCTGTTGTGGTTGCAAACGTTACTATTTTAACGGACTTTGTTATACTTGATATTCCCGAGGATGATAGTATGTCTATTATTCTTGGAAGACCTTTTCTTAATATTGCATGGGCTGTTATTGATTACAACAAAGGCAATGTCACTTTTCATGTTAATGGTACTGAGCATACGGTACACTTTCCGAGGAAACAACCTCAAGTTCATAGTATCAACTCCATTGGAAAAATTCCATCGATTATAATTGGAGGTTTTGAATTTCCTCTTCCTACTGTCAAAAAGAAATATGATATACTTATTATAGGGGATGTGCATATCCCCGTTGAGGTAACTTAGTGTTATTCGAAATTTCTCCGGTTTCATGATTATCGGAATGAGTTTGTTAACAAGACTTGATCAACCTTGTTAGTGGATTCCTTTTGATGAGCATGAGATGGATGAAGTTAGAAAACACAACTCTCTGTTCCATCTTTTTACTTCCGGTTATTTATATTAAATAAAGCAAAAATAGTATTTTCTGTCTGTTTTCTAAATTATCCTTGCAATAAAAAATAATCCGAAAATAAAAGTTCTCCAAATGCCCTAAAATTTAAATATGATTTTTTCTAGAATATTTGAGAATATCTGGCACTGAGAACACAGTAGGGGGAGCAGCCACATGCCCACGAGGGGCGAGGGCGTGCCCCCTACCTCGTGGACCCCACGTAGGTCCCCTCCACTTATTCCAGCCACCACACACTCCTTCTTCCTCCCAAAAAAACACTAGCCAGCTCAAACCTGAGTTCTTGCTCATCTTGCTGCCATTTTCAACCACCTTGCTCAAAGCTCCTTTCACAAAACTGCTTTGGGAGATTGTTCTTTGGTATGTGACTCCTCCAATGGTCCAATTAGTTTTTGTTCTAGTGCTTTATTCATTGCAAATTTTTGCTGCTTAGGTGACCTTGTTCTTGAGCTTGCATGTCAAATTTATGTGGTCAAAAGTAGTTTTAATGCATGATATAGCCTCTAGGCACTTGTTGGAGTAGTTGCTATCAATCTTGTTGAGTTTGGTTCACTTTTATTTTCGAGTTACTAAAAATTTCAGAAATTTTTCAGAGGAAGAAATATGTTTAGGAAAATGTGCCAAGGTGGTTCCTCAAGGAAACAAGGACCCAGGCCCGCAATACGCGAGCCGGACAATGAACTACCAAGAGATGCTGAAGTGCGGTCTTGTGAATGGCTGTCAGAGGACTTCATGGTTCGGCAGGGATTAAGGAGGAATTTGAAGCATATGTGTGTAACGCCGATCTTTAGAACTTTGTGGTAGATAAGTGCCATCAGTACCTCTATTTAACCGATTCATTTGTGAGAAGGTTTAAATTTACATCATCACGCAATTCTCAAACTGTCCTATTTGATCTTTATGATAGATCTTATACCATGGACTTAGAAGATTTTAATACTGCTTGTAAACTCCCACAGTGGGGTAATGTTAGTGAACCTCGCAAATCTGAATATAAAGACTTTCTTGCTAGTATAACTATGGGGGAATCTAGGGAAATCACGAAAGCTACCATAGGGAGCATTCATTTTCCTGCAATACATTATTTTTCTCTCTTCATAGGTAGATGCATAAATGGTAAGGATGAGGCATGTCACATGTGTGTTCCTGATCTTAGTGTTCTCAAGAGTGATGTATTAGGAGATAGACAATATAACTTGGGGCCATTGTTGCACGTAGGTTGCATAATAATAGTATTGTTGGAGATTTCTTTGGTGGAATTTATGCAACCCGTTTAGCTGATTTTATTGAGATACCCATATGTGGAGATGATATTGAGTTGCCTCCTGTTTATTTAGATTATAATGCCATGGTTCATCATCAGTTTGTTGAGAGGAACAATCAGTTCCTCCAGTACCGACTAATCTTCGGCTGACGATGCACCTATCACGTCGCTCTCCCTGCTCCCGCTTTCTTTGACTTTTAGGCAAAAGGGAGATATGTTATAACCAGGGAGGAGGCGACCGAGTACGAGAGGAGGGCGGAGGCATCTCGCCTCCAAGCTGCAGCTCATCAGGCAATTGCCGCTGCATCTTAGTATGACCCCAGCTACAACTGTCATCCATGGGCATAGACCAACTTAGGCCAAAAGCCTAAGTTTGGGGGACTATGTATTTCTCACCGACATTACATCCATGTTCACACACTCATGCTAGTTGTCGGTACTCATACTTTTTCATTGTATCATCCATGCGAGTTTATTTTCTTTTTAAGCTTTCTTCTTGTGTGTTTGAAAAACCTTAAGAAAAAGCAAAAAAATTAGTTGTAGCTTTTAGTTAGTTTACTTTCCATGCCTGTAGTAGTAGTAATTAAAAGAAAACCCAAAAAGATTTCTCGTTCTTCTTTTGCTTGTTGGGAGCTTTCCCGTGTAAATAGTTTTATTTCTTTTCTTTCCTTTGGGCGTCGAGAGGAGAAGACCATGATTAAAATGTTGAGTGGCTCTCATATGCATTATTGTTGATCTAACAAAGAGCCCATATTACCTTATCTTCTCTCTTGAATTGAATGCCTGCAAATTCCAGCTTAGTCCAATGCACGTGCACTATTATTATTATCCACACCGTTCGGTCGTGCAAGTGAAAGGCAATAATGATGATTATATGATGAACTCATTGAGATGAGAAAAGCTGGTATGAACTCGACCTCTCTTGTTTTTGTAAATATGATTAGTTCATCGTTCTTGATTCAGCCTATTATGAAAGAAACATGTTTGCAATGACAATTAGAGATTGTAGTTGCTTATGCCATGCTTAATTAGCTAGGAGTTTATAATGGTTTACCTTGCATGCCAACATGCTATTAAAATGGTTTTGATGTGGTATGATGGGGTGGTATCCTCCTTTGAACGATTCGAGTGGCTTGACTTGGCACATGTTCGCGCATCTAGTTGAAAAAAATCAACATAGCCTCTACGATATTTATGTTCATGGTGCATTATGTCCTACTCATGCTTGCATTCGGTGTTTATTAATTTTAATGCATGTCCATGACTGTTGTCGCTCTCTAGCTGGTCGCTTCCCAGTCTTTTTCTAGCCTTCACTTGTACTAAGCGGGAATACTGCTTGTGCATCCAATTCCATAAACCCCAAAGTTATTCCATATGAGTCCACCATACCTACCTATATACGGTATCTACCTGCCGTTCCAAGTAAATTTGTATGTGCCGAACTCTAAACCTTCAAATAAACATTCTGTTTTGTATGCTCGAATAGCTCATGTATCAACTAGGGTTGTCTGTATCTTCCATGCTAGGCGGGTTATTCTCAAGAGGAGTGGACTCCGCTCCTCACTCACGAGAAAATGGCTGGTCACCGGGATGCCCAGTCCCATGCTCAAATCAAATCAAAATAATTGCAATAAAAAACCCCCAAGGATTTTTGTTAGTTGGAGGACCGTTGTTTCGGGCAAGCCATTGATTGATGCTTGTTGGTGGTGGGGGAGCATAAACTTTACCATTCTTCTTGGGAACCGCCTATAATGTGTGTAGCATGGAAGATATCGAGATCTCTCGGTTGTTATGTTGACAATGAAAGTATACCGCTCAAAATATTATTCATATCTATTTTAAAATCGAGCTCAGGCACCTCTACAAATCCCTGCTCCCCTCTGTGAAGGGCCTATCCATTTACTTTTATGTTGAATCATCATCCTCTTATTAAAAAGCACCAGTTGGAGAGCACCGCTGTCATTTGCATCCATTACTGTTAGTTTACATTGAGTATGACTTGACTGGATCCCTTTTTACCATCAATTACAATGTCTAGTCAGTCCTTGATCTTTAAAGGTGCTCTGCATTTATGTTTTGCGGTCTCAGAAAGGGCTAGTGAGATACCATCTTGTTATATCATATTATGATTGTTTTGAGAAATTGTTGTCATCCGAGATTTATTATTATTGCTCGCTAGTTGATTATGCCATGCTGGCTTTACATATTTGCAACAACAAGAGAAAACAGAGTTTGTAAAAGTTTTTCTTTATCACTTTCAGTTTATCAACAGAATTGCTTGAGGACAAGCAAAGGTTTAAGCTTGGGGGAGTTGATACGTGTCCGTCGTGTCTACTTTTCCACACACTTTTGCCCTTGTTTTGGACTATAACTTGCATGGTTTGAATGTAACTAACCCGGACTAACGTTGTTTTCAGCAGAATTGCCATGGTGTTATTTTTGTGCAGAAATAAAAATTCTTGGAATGACCGAAAAACTAGCGGAGATTATTTTTGGAATATATAAAAAATACTGGAAGAAGAATCCATGTCAGGGGGCCCACACCCTGTCCACGAGGGTGGGGGGCGCGCCCCCTGCCTCGTGGGCCCCCTGACGCTCCACCGACCTCAACTCCAACTCCATATATTCGTGTTCGGGGAGAAAAAAATCTGGGAGAAGGATTCATCGCGTTTTACGATACAGAGCCGCCGCCAAGCCCTAAACTCTCTTGGGAGGGCTGATCTAGAGTTCGTTCGGGGCTCCGGAGAGGGGAATCCGTCGCCATCGTTGATACGTCCATTTTGCATCATGCTTTTATATCGATATTTATTGCATTATGGGCTGTTATTACACATTATGTCACAATACTTATGCCTATTCTCTCTTGTTTTACAAGGTTTACATAAAGAGGGAGAATGCCGGCAGTTGGGATTCTGGGCTGGAAAAGGAGCAAATATTAGAGACCTATTCTGCATAGCTCCAAAAGTCCTGAAACTTCACGGAAGTCAATTTTAGAATATATAATAAATATTGAGTGCAAGAAGTTCACCAGGGGGGCCACACCCTGCCCACGAGGGTGGGGGGCGCGCCCTACCCCCCTGGGCGCGCCCCCTACCTCGTGGGCCCCCTGGTGGCCCTCCGATGACCATCTTCTGCTATATGAAGTCTTTCGATGGAAAAAAATCATAAGCCATCTTCTCGGACGAAACTCCACCGTCACGAGGCGAAACCTTGGCGGAACCAATCTAGGGCTCTGGCGGAGCTATTCTGCCGGGGAAACTTCCCTCCGGGAGGGAGAAATCATTGCCATCGTCATCTCCAACGCTCCTCCCATCGGGAGAGGGCAATCTCCATCAACATCTTCACCAGCACCATCTCCTCTCAAAATCCTAGTTCATCTCTTGTATCCAATTCTTGTCTCCAAGTCCGGGTTTGGTACCTGTGGGTTGCTAGTAGTGTTAATTACTCCTTGTAGTTGATGCTAGTTGGTTTGATTGGTGGAAGATCATATGTTCAGATCCTATATGCATATTAATACCCCTCTGATTATGAAAATGAATATGCTTTGTGAGTAGTTACGTTTGTTCCTGAGGACATGGGAGAAGTCTCGCTATTAGTAGTCATGTGAATTCGGTATTCGTTCGATATTTTGATGAGATGTATGTTGTCTCTCCTCTAGTGGTGTTATGTGAACGTCGACTACATAACACTTCACCATTATTTGGGCCTAGAGGAAGGCATTGGGAAGTGATAAGTAGATGATGGGTTGCTAGAGTGACAGAAGCTTAAGCCCTAGTTTATGCGTTGCTTCGTAAGGGGCTGATTTGGATCCATATGTTTCATGCTATGGTTAGGTTTACCTTAATACTTTTGTTGTAGTTGAGAATGCTTGCAATAGAGGTTAATCATAAGTGGGATGCTTTTCCAAGTAAGGACAATACCCAAGCACCGGTCCACCCACATATCAGATTATCAAAGTACTGAACGCGAATCATACGAGCGTGATGAAAACTAGCTTGACGATATTCCCATGTGTCCTCGGGAGCGCTTTTCCCTATATAAGAGTTTGTCTAAGCTTGTCCTTTGCTACAAAAAGGATTGGGCCACCTTGCTGCACTTTATTTACTTTTGTTACTTGTTGCTCGTTACAAATTATCCTAACACAAAACTATCTGTTACCACTTATTTCAGTACTTGTAGAGAATACCTTGCTGGAAACCGCTTATCATTTCCTTCTGCTCCTTGTTGGGTTCGACACTCTTACTTATGGAAAGGACTACGATAGATCCCCTATACTTGTGGTTCATCAAGACTCTTTTCCATAAGCACGTATGACTATATTCGAAATACATGCTTACATTACATTGATGAACTGGAGCTAGTTCTATGTCACCCTATCTTATAATTGTTGCATGATCGATCGAATCCGACATAATTCCCCATCGCCGATCCAATGCCTACGAGCTTTTCATATATTGTTCTTTGCTTATTTACTTTTCTATTGCTACTGTTACAATCACTATAAAACCAAAAATATTACTTTTGCTATTGTTATCACTACTATCATATTACTTTGCTGTAGATATTAAGTTTCCAGGTGTGATTGAATTGACAACTTAGCTGCTAATACTTGAGAATATTCTTTGGCTTCCCTTGTGTCGAATCAATAAATTTGGGTTGATTACTCTACCCTTGAAAACTGTTGCGATCCCCTATACTTTTTGGTTATCAAGAAGCCACTAGTGAAATCTGTGGCCCCGGGGTCTATTCTCCATTATATTATTTTCCCGTCAACTAGCAATTTTTGTTGCCGTTTTTTTTTTGAAATCTTTAATTTTCAATCTATACAACGAAAATACCAAAAATGTTTATCTTATTATCTTTATCAGATCTCACTTTTGCAAGTGGCCATGAAGGGATTGACGACCCCTTTATCGCGTTGGTTGCAAGGTTCTTGATTGTTTGTTCAGGTAGGAGGGACTTGCGTGTAGTCTCCTACTGGATTGATACCTTGGTTCTCAAAAACCGAGGAAAATACTTACGCTACTTTGTTGCATCACCCTTTCCTCTTCAAGGGAACACCAACGCATGCTCAAGAGGTAGAAATAATGCACCACAAGTAGGATGTAATTTCATTGCACAACTATTGACTTTCGTGCTTGCATAGGGAATCACAAACCTTAACACCAATATTCTTACTAAAGCATAATTACTCATCAACATGACTCACATACCACATCATCATGTCTCAAAAATATTACAAGAATCAAGTTTATTTTATCCAATGATCTTCATGAAAGTTTTTACTATATCCTTATTGGATATCTTTCTCTTTGGGACTAATTTTAATGTGTTGCTTTCATAAGCTCAAACAAATATAAGTGAAGATCATGAGCATAATATTTATTTATCTCAAATTAATTTAAGTGAAGAAAGAGAGAATTTATTAAAAAATACTAACTCTCAAATAAATCTAAGTGAAGCAATAGATCATTTCTTCAAAAATACTAAAGCACACCGTGCTCAAAAAGATATAAGTGAAGCACTAGAGCAATTACATAGCTCAAACAGATTTAAGTGAAGCATAGAGAGCAATTCTAACAAGTCATGGCGTAATTTTGGATCTCTCAAATAGGTGTGTCAAGCAAGGATTCAAGACTTAAAACACACAAAAAAGCAAAGACTCATATCATACAAGACTCTCCAAGAAAAACTCATTGTATGAGATGAATAAAAATATAACTTTGAGTAAAATACTGATGGTCATTAGAAGAAAGAGGGGATGCCACTCGGGGCATCCCCAAGCTTAGTTGCTTGCTTCTCTTTGGATAATAGCTTGGGATGCCATGGGCATCCCCAATCTTAGGCTCTTCTTACTCCTTATTCCTTCATCGATCGTAAGATAACCCAAAACTTGAAAACTTCAATCACATAGAACTCAACAAAACCTTCGTGAGATCCGTTAGTATAAGAAAACAAATCACTACTATAAGTACTGTTGAAAACCAATTCATATTTTATTCTTGCATTATATCTACTGTATTCCAACTTCTCTATGGCAAAAACTCTTCAAAGCAAACCACAGAATCATCAAAACAAGCACACAGCGCAAAGAAAACATAACCTATCAAAAACAGAATAGTCTGTAGCAATCAGGGTATTTCGAATATTTATGTAACTCCAAATTTTTTGAAAAATTAGGAAGGCCTGTGAAATTTGTATATTAATCTTATGCAAAAATAATTGGTATTTTATCATGCTCTAGTTAAAAACTAAAATTATTTTTCTGAACACAAAATTTTCTATTTTTCAGCAAGATCAAACAACTATCACCCAAGAAGATCCTAAAGGCTTTACTTGGCACAAACACTAACTAAAACACAAAAAACACAATCATAACAGTAGAAAAATTGTGCAAACACTCAGGAATAGAAAGCAAATGACAAAAAAATTATTCATTGGCTTGCCTCCCAACAAGCGCTATTGTTTCACACCCCTCGCTAGGCATAAAGCGAGGGATCTAAGTTTTGTCATCTGTAGTTTTGGCAACTTTTGTAAGGGTTTTCTCAAACCCGGGAGGCTCTTTATGCTTCCCTAAATTCTAAGGAAAATAAACCATCTTTAAATCCAAAATATCCAATCGCTTGTTGTAGAGAGTAATCAAGGTGTTCATGCGATTGATACTACCATTGAGATGTTTGAC
Source organism: Triticum dicoccoides (assembly GCF_002162155.2). NCBI lineage: Eukaryota > Viridiplantae > Streptophyta > Magnoliopsida > Poales > Poaceae > Triticum > Triticum dicoccoides. The sequence goes on along the minus strand of NC_041388.1, from coordinate 642,648,396 downwards.
GGGTTCATTATATTTTTGTAATTCAACCGTATGTTTATGCAAATCACCAAGTTTGTCCAACATTTGAACTCCTTCTGGAGGTGAAAGAAAACCCCTTCTTTTGAGGTGGAACCCCCAGAATTCCTTCTAAAATTTCATAGGCAGCATTAGCATCAAGCTCAATAAAATTCCATTTAGCGGCAAAATCTTGGAGTTGTCTACGATGCAAAGCCAATCCTATGTAAAAGTTACGAAGCATGATCTTAGTGTCCCCCTTTAAATTGCAAATATGATAGGATTCCATAAGCCTATACCAAGCATCTTTCAAATTTTGTCCTTGTCTTTGCTTGAAGTATAGAACTTCAAAATCTATGGACAAAGGAAGAGTAGACATGCTAGCCATCGGGACTCGTAAGCAATAAAAAGGCGAATGAAAAAGTGGGTGAATAAAATGACAAATTTTTTTGAAGTGGGGGAGAGGAAAACGAGAGGCAAATAATGTAAATTGCGAGGAGAAGAGATTTGTGGTTAGGAACCTGGTAGATGTTGATGATGTCTCCCCGGCAACGGTGCCAGCAATTCCTTTTGATGTCTACTAGAACTACGTCGGTATTTCCCGAAAGAGGAAGGGATGATGCAGCACAACGGCGGTAGGTATTTCCCTCTGTGATGAGACCAAGGTTATCGAACCAGTAGGATAACCAAGCAACACTATGTAAATGGCACCTACACAAAAATAACAAATACTCGCAAACCGACGTGTAAAAGGGGTTGTCAATCCCTTTCGGGTAATGGCGCCAGAAATTGGCAAACGGACGTGATAAGAATATGATAGATGGGATAAATAGATCTCGTATAAAATAAATTGCAGCAACATATTTTTGTATTTTTAGTTTAATAGATCTGAAAATAAAAGCAAAGTAAAATAGATCGCAATGGCAAAAATATTAAGGAAGAGACCCGGGAGCCGTAGTTTTCACTAGTGGCTTCTCTCGAGAAAAATAGCAAACAGTGGGTAAACGAATTACTGTTGGGCAATTGATAGGACTAAAAATAATCATGATGATATCCAGGCAATGATCATTATATAGGCATCACGTCCAAGATTAGTAGACCAACTCCTGCCTGCTTCTACTACTATTACTCCACACATCGACCAGTATCCAGCATGCATCTAGTGTATTAAGTTCATAGAGAAACGGAGTAATGCAATAAGAACGATGAAATGATGTATACAAGATCTATTTATGTAGAAATAGACCCCATCTTGGTATCCTTAATGGCAACGATACATACGTGTCGGTTCCCCTTCTGTCACTGGGATCAAGCACCGTAAGATCGAACCCATCACAAAGCACATCTTCCCATTGCAAGATAAATAGATCAAGTTAGCAAACAAAACCCAAATATCGAAGAAGAAATACGAGGCTATAAGAAATGATGCATATAAGAGATCAAAGACGACTCAAATAACTTTCATGGATAAAAACATAGATCTGATCATAAACTCGAAGTTCATCGGATCCCAACAAACACACCGCAAAAAGAATTACATCATATGGATCACCAAGAGACCATTGTATTGAGAATCAAACGAGAGAGAGGAAAACATATAGATACTAACTACGGACCCGAAGGTCTACAAAAGACTACTCACGCATCATCGGAGAGGCCCCAATGGGCATGATGAACCCCTCTGTGATGATGTCTAGATTGGATCTGGTGGTTCTGGAATTTGCGGCAGCTGGAATTGATTTTCGTCGACTCCCCTAGGGTTTCTGGAATATTGGGGTATTTATAGAGCAGAGAGTCGGTTCGGGAGGCACCCGAGGTGGGCACAACCCAACAGGGCGCGCTTGGGCCTCTAGACACACCCTGGTGGGTTGTGCTCCCCTCGGAGCACCCCCCAGGTGCTTCTCCGGCCCATTGGATGTCTTATGGTCCAAAACAAATCCACAAAAAGTTTCGCTATGTTCGGACTACGTTTGGTATTGATTTCCTGTGATGTAAAAAACATGCAAAAAACAACAACTGCACTTGGCACTATGTCAATAGGTTAGTACCAAAAATAATATAAAATTATTATAAAACGTCCAAGAATGATAATATAACAACATGGAATAATAAAAAATATAGATATGTTGGAGACGTATCAGTCATCCCAAAAGTAATGTCTCAAATCATAGAAAAACCTTTTCTTTTGCTGGTATGTGAAACTAGGTGGTATAAATTTAGCAACAATGTAATTAGCGTAATCAGCATACCATGGAGTATTACGAGAAGCATTTATGACAGCTAATTGTTCATCGAGAAAGCTATCATCAATAGGCAGTGGGTCATCAAGAACATTCTCTAACATAGACAAGTTGTCTGCAACGGGGTTCTCAGCTCCCTTTCTATCAATAATATTCAAATCAAATTCTTGTAACAAGAGAACCCATCTAATAAGTCTAGACTTAGCATCTTTCTTTTCCATAAGATATTTAATAGAAGCATGATCAGTGTGAACAGTTACTTTGGAATCAACAATATAAGATCTGAACTTATCACAAGCAAATACAACTGCTAAAAATTCTTTTTCAGTAGTAGCATAATTTCTCTGGGCACTGTCTCGAGTTTTACTAGCATAATGAATAACATTCAGTTTCTTATCAATTCTTTGTCCTAGAACATCACCAACAGCATAATCACTAGCATCACACATAATTTCAAAGGGTAAATTCCAATCAGGTAGTTAAACAATAGGTGCAAAAATCAAGGCTTTCTTAAGTATTTCAAATGCTTCTACACAATCATCATCAAAAACAAAAGGAATGTATTTTTGCAACAGATTAGTGAGAGGCCTAGAAATTTTAGAGAAGTCTTTAAAAAACCTCCTAAAGAACCAGCATGACCAAGGAAACTTCTTATACCTTTGACATCTTTAGGACACGACATCTTTTCAACAACATCTACTTTGGCTTTATCAACTTCAATACCTCTTTCAGAAATTTTATGCCCCAAGACAATACCTTCATTAACTATAAAGTGACACTTCTCCCAATTCAAGACTAGATTAATTTCATCACATCTTTGCAAAACTCGATCAAGGTTGCTTAAGCAATCATCAAAAGAAGTTCCGTAAACGGAAAAATCATCCATGAAAACCTCAACAATCTTTTCACAAAAATTAGAGAATATAGCAGTCATACATCTTTGAAAGGTAGCAGGTGCATTGCATAAACCAAAAGGCATACGTCTATAAGCAAAAGTACCAAAAGGGCAAGTAAAAGTGGTCTTTTCCTGATCATCTTTTGACACAGGTATTTGTGAAAAACTAGAATAACCATCTAGAAAGCAAAAATGTGTATGTTTGGATAGTCTTTGTAGCATTTGATCAATAAAAGGTATTGGGTAATGATATTTTCTAGTAGCTTTATTCAATTTGCGAAAATGAATTATCATTCTATAACCTGTAACAATTCTTTGTGGAATCAATCCATTCTTATCATTAGGAACAACAGTAATGCCTCCTTTCTTAGGGACACAATGAACGGGACTTATCCATCTACTATCAGCAATAGGATAAATTATAACTCCCTCCAGAAGCTTTAGTATTTCATTTCTTACCACTTCTTTCATCTTCAGATTTAATCGTCGTTGGTGATCAACAACTGGTTTAGCATCATGCTCCAAATATAATTTTGTGTTGGCATAGAGTGGGACTAATGCCATTAAGATCATCAAGAGTATGTACAATAGTGGCACGGTGCTTCTTTAGAGTTTTAAATAATTTCTTTTCTTCATGCTCTGAAAGGTTAGCACTAATAATAACATGATGTATCTTCTTTTCATCAAGATAAGCATATTTCAGAGTATCGGGGAATAGTTTAAGCTCAAACACGAGATCACCCTTGGGTGGAGGAGGATCCCCAAGGATTTCAATAGGCAAATTGTGTTTCAAAATAGGCCCCAGATTAAACAATATTTCATCTAATTATCTTCTTTCATTCATAAACATATCATTTGCATGGTCTAGCAAATATTGTTCTAAACGATCAGTAGGAGGCACAACAATAGAAGCAAGACCAACAATTTCATCCTTACTAGGCAATTCTTTATCATGAGGTTGTCTAGAAACTTAGAGAAATTAAAATCATGAGGCACATCCCCAAAACCGACAGTAACAATATCCTTTTCGCAATCTATCTTAGCGTTAACGGTGTTCAAGAAGGGTCTACCAAATATAATGGGACAAAAATCATCTTGTGGGGAACCAAGAACAAGAAAATCAGTCGGGTATTTTATTTTCCCACACAATACTTCAACAAATCTAACAATCCAATGGGTGATATAGTAACTCTATTGGCAAGCTTAATAGTAACATCAATATATTCTATTTCAGTAGGTGAAGTATCATTCATAATTTCATGGTATAAGGTACAAGGAATTGCACTCACACTAGCACCCACATCACATAAGTCATGATAACAATGATCTCCTATTTTAATAGAAACAACAGGCATGCCAACAACATGTCTATGTTTATCTTTAATATCGGGTTTAGCAATTCTAGCAGCTTCATCATAGAAATAAATAACATGCCCATCGATATTATCAACCAAGAGATCTTTAACCATAACAATACTAGGTTCAATTTTAATTTTTTCAGGTGGTGAGGTGTTCTAGTGTAACTCCTACGAACCACAGTTGACGCTTTAGCATGATCCTTTATTCTAACATGAAAAGGTGGTTTCTCAATATAAGCAGTAGGAACAATAGGATCAACATTATAAGTAATAGTTTCTTCTTCAACTTTAATAGGTTCTACTACTTTTACTTCAATGGGAGGATGATATTTAAACCACTTCTCCTTAGGGAGATCAACATCATTAGCAAATGATTCACGAAAAGAAGCTACTATCTTAGAGTCAAGTCCATATTTAGTGCTAAATTGACGAAAATCATCGGTATCCATAAAAGATTTAACACAATCGAACTTAAGGTTTATACCTGACTCATTACCTTCTTCGAGTTCCCAATCTTCAGAGTTGCATTTAATTCTCTCCAATAAATCCCATTTGAATTCAATATCCTTGTTCATAAAAGCACCAGCATAAGAAGTGTCGAGCATGGATTGATCATTACGAGAAAGCCGAGCATAATTTTTTTGAATAATAATTTCTCTTGAGAGCTAATCATTGGGGCAAGAATATAAAATTGACTTAAGCCTCCCCCAAGCTTGAGCGATACTTTCTCCTTCGCGAGGCCAAAAATTATATATATAATTCCGATCACGATGAACAAGATGCATAGGAGAAAACTTCTGATAAAATTCCAATTTCAATCGGTTGTAGTTCAATGAGCCAATATCATCACATAGCTTATACCATGTCAATGCCTTTCCCTTCAAAGATAAAGGGAAGACTTCTTTTTGACAACATCCTCAGGCAGACCTGCAAGCTTCAATAATCCACAAACTTCATCCACATAGATTAGGTGCATATCAGGATGTAATGTTCCATCTCCTGCATAAGGATTAGCTAGCAGTTTCTCTATCATACCCGAAGGAATTTCATAATAAATATTTTCAATAGGTGCAGTAGGTTTAGGAGGAACTTATTGCTCTACCGATCGAGGTGAAGATACCCCGTACAAGCCCCTCAAAGGGTTATTTTCCATAGTGACAAGTGACAGTAAATTTCAGCACACTATATAAATGTTTCATTACCAAATTTCACTTACCAAATGCGCTTCACTCCCCAGCAACGGCGCCGGAAAAGAGTCTTGATGACCCACAAGTATAGGGGATCTATCGTAGTCCTTTCGATAAGTAAGAGTGTCGAACCCAACGAGGAGCAGAAGGAAATGACAAGCGGTTTGCAGCAAGGTATTCTCTACAAACACTAAAATTATCGGTAAGAGATAGTTGTGTCATAAGATAATTCATAACAGGTAACAAGTAACAAAAGTAACTAATTAAGGTGCAGCAAGGTGGCCCAATCCTTTTTATAGCATAGGACAAGCCTGGACGAACTCTTATAAAAAGCAAAGTGCTCCCGAGGACACATGGGAATTGTTGTCAACTTAGTTTTCATCATCCTCATATGATTCGTGTTCGTTACTTTGATAATTTGATATGTGGGTGGACCGGTGCTTGCATGTTGCCCTTCCTTGGAAAAGCATCCCACTTATGATTAACCCCCCTCACAAGCATCCACAACTACGAAACAAGAATTAAGATAAATCTTACCATAGCATGAAACATATGGATTGAAATCATCCCCTTACAAAGCAACGCATAAACTATGGTTTAAGCTTATGTCACTATAGCAACCCCATCATTTACTTATTACTTCCCATTGCCTTCCCCTAGGCCCAAATCATGGTGAAGTGTCATGTAGTCGGTGTTCACATAACACCACTAGAGGAGAGACAACATACATCTCATCAAAATATCGAACGAATACCAAATTCACATGATTACTTATAACAAGACTTCTCCCATGTCCTCAGGAACAAACTTAACTACTCACAAAGCATACTCATGTTCATAGTCAGAGGAGTATTAATTATCATTAAGGATCTGAACATATGATCTTCCACCGAATAAACCAACTAGCATCAATTACAAGGAGTATTCAACACTACTAGCAGCCCATAGGTACCAATCTGAGGTTTTGAGACACAGATCGGATACAAGAGATGAACTAGGGTTTGAGAGGAGATGGTGCTGGTGAAGATGTTGATGGAGATTGACCCCATCTTGATAAGAGGATCTTTGGTGATGACGATGGCTTTGATTTCCCCTCCCGGAGTGTAACATCCCAAAATTCTAAAATTTGGAATGTTATATTAAATAAATAATCATGGTTGTTTGTTTGATTGTTGTGTGATTGATTATGTGAAATTGAGTGGAAATTGAAACTTTTTGAAAGTTGAATGAGAGGGAATAAAATGACCTTCCCAAAACTTTCATCTTCATTTTGATCTCCATGAATTCAAATTCATTTCATCACAAAACACTAAAGTGAAGATAATATGACCTCTTCCATTTAAAGAAATGAAAAGGGGGTTGAGCATATTGGAATTCCATTTGAGAATATTTCAAATACGAAACTTTGTGCCACTCAAGGATTTTCATGAGAGAAGATAATACGACTTCTTCAAAATATATGAAATAGAGTGGAAAATGATGAGGAGCACTTTTGAATTTCATTTGAATTTTGAAAAAATAGGTTTTCATTTTGAGTTTTAAGATCATCTCTATAAAATAAAGAGAGGGGATAATATGGCTTCCTCAAATTTATAGAAGAGTTGGAAATTTCATTTTGAATATTAGTTGGAATTTCTATAGTTTATTTGGTATTTATTCGATTTGCAAAAAAGTGCATTAAATGCATTAGTAAAATATTTTCAAAAATCATATGTGTTTAAATAAATGTTCACTATGTTTTAGATAGTCAGAAATGAATTTAGGAACTATTGTGGTGTTTTTATAACTTAGTTTGATTTTGTTTTAGGGCCACTTCGTTTTTCTGTAAAAAAAAAGACACGCACACGCACCCACCCACACGCGCACGAGCCCACGGCCTAGGCCAGGAGCACCCCGCGGCCCAAGGCCACCCAGCGCCCGAGCGCTTCTCGCTCGCCCGCCTCGTCTCTTCTCGCTTGCACGCAACGCTCGCTGCTAGATGGGGCCCGCTCCCCAGGTCGCCCCAACCTCCCGCTCGCTCCGCTCGGATAGAGCACGCACTTGCACTCCCGCAACCACCGGTGCCATCAGGGACAGATTCAGGGGCGACAAGGGGGGGGGGGGGCTAGACCCCTCCCCCCCAAGGATCGAGTCGTACCTTGATGTGGACGAGTTGATCATTGGTTTTTTGGCTTCCATAACTGTCCGTAACGTGCGTCGCCCCCTATCTCTTTGGGCCTTTGCAACTAACGTTAAGCCTCAACTGCTCAGCCCATAGACAACCCAATCCCATTTCAGGCAAAGCACAAAAGAAAGAAAAATGTCAGCCCAAGTTGGACTACGCACGTAGTCACGCACATATCGCTGGCGTTTCCTATTTGGCGCTTATGCGCCCGTTCGCAAACGGGCGCCTGAAGTGCATCCCTCCCGCTAGCGAGCTGGACCGGCCCATGCAATTTGTTTTTATTTTATAAATACGTAAAAAAAGGTGCTTGTTTTTATTCTGTAAAATCGTTCAAGAAAAGGTGGTGCAACCAGGAGTCAAACTCCCGATCTCTTGGTGAAATCTCGAATGACAGAACCACTACACCATCGAGAACAGCTGATACAAAACTTGTTTTACCTTTATTGTTCTCTACAGTCAGGGGAATCCTTCGGTTTTGGGAAGCTTCCCAAACCGGGTTTTATCCCGGTTCGTCGTCATTTCCGGGTCGGTTTTTATTTGGTCTTTCTTTTCTTTTTCTTTTTTAAATACGTGTTTTCTAAAATTTGTTTTCTCCAAATTAATGATTTTCCATTTTTTCATTTTTTATAAAACAATCGATGAACTTTTTTCAAAATCGAGGAACTTTACAAAATCAAGAAACTTTTTTCTAAATTGATGAATTTTTTTCAAATTTCATGAACTATTTTTATATTTCAATGAACTCTTTTACAAATTTGATGAACTTTTTTTGCAAATTCGATGAACTTTTTCAAGTTTGATGATATTTTTTCAAAAACGATGATTTTTTAATCCAATTAACTTTTTTCAAGTCCGATTTACTTTTTCTCAAATTTGTGAACTTTTTTCAAATCTGATTAACTTTTTTTCCAGATTTTATGAACTTTTTCAAATTTCACTGAATTTGATAAAAGTTCATCGAAAAATGAAAAAAAATCAATCAGTTTGATAAGAGTTCACGTATTTGAAAAGAATTAATCATATAAGGAAGAAAAAAACGAAAAAGGGAAAAAGGGAGAAGGAAAAGGCAAACAAGAAAAGTGGTAAACGATGTAAGCCGACGCATGTGGCTAAGTGGCCGAATTGGTTAGCGCTTTCTTCCTTGGAACAGGAGGTTGCTGGCTTGATCCTTCTCCCGCACGCCATTTTCATTTTTGTTTCCTTTTGGGTTGCGCCTCTGTTTTGGGCCGGCCCATAAGCGCGGCAGCGTGGGCGCCGGAACTCCTAGTTGGCGCTGAAGGCGCTGACTAGGATCTCCCCATATCGCTAACTTCCTGTTTGTAAAACTAGTAACTAGTAAAAATGCCCGTGCGTTGCAACGGGAGAAACAAAAATATCACATGTCATCTATGTGATGTCTCAAGACCCCTCTTCTCTCACACACACATACACGCACATGCATGTGCCTTGTATTTTGACATGACACCGAACCCACGTCGGCCATTCACCACCTGATCACAATGTATTTGGACATGGTCGATACCAAGGCGACGAGCTCATCTACGACACTGCCTGAAACACACCCGCGCAAGGGAATGTTCATATAAAACATTAAAAAAACTAATCTCATCGAGCTAGAAGTGAGGACTGCCCTCGGCAATCTACTCCCTGATGCCCGGGGTTACTATGCCATAAAAATCCTGTCACAATCAATATTTGATCAATCCAGTAAAAAAATTACTACATCAACCTTAAAGTTTGAAAAATACATTAAAAAATGTAAGATAATTAATAGTGAAACCTAAAGTGTTAAGAAATGACCTGATACACCTTTCCATCTATCAATGGAATAAAATTTATTCTGCACTAACCTTAAATTTGGAGTAGTATACTAAAAAAAGAAACATAATTAATTGCAACAAAACCCTAAATTATTAACAAATCACCTGACACACCTTCCCATCTATCAATGGAATATAAAAGGATAAGTACACTTTGTTTTTTAGGATAACTTAATTACTTATCTATTTATTCAAAAAACTCGGACATCCCCGAGGCAACGATCTGCAAAATACAGTCCGGTGGATCATCAGTCCACACATTGTTTAATTCCCTACAAACTCCCTCTCGAGCTAACCCGTGAGCAGCTCCATTAACGGAACAGCGTGCCAAGCTAATCTTGGTATCTTGAAAGTTATTAAGCATGCCTTTAATCTCTTCAGTGACCGGTCCAACAGCTGCTAGGTTCTTCTCCCTAGCATTCAGCGTGCCCACCACTGTTCAATTATCCAGCTCAACATGCAGCTTCTGCACATGCAACTCTGCAGCTAGTTGAACTCTCATTCTGCATGCAAGCATTTCTGAAAACTCTGACAGACTGGAAATGGTGGCGGACCGCCCCTCGGAATCCACCTATGCGATCCCTGAGCAGCTTACAATTTGCACGTACATGCATGACATATCTCAGTAATTCGAAATGAGCCCAGTTTCATTAAACTGATGCTTGCGCAAGGGACGCAGGAAGCAACGAATACCGATCCGACTTCCCTACTTCCAGATCAAGAGAACACGCAAGAACATAAAAAAATAGCACGAAGTTCATGGCATATAGAAAATTATCAGGTCAATATGGAGGAGGCGGAGCTTGGCCTGCCACTATGCTCGAGCTAGCAGGGATGGCCGACCCACTATGCTCGAGCGCCACATAATTCTTTCAGGAAAAAGGGACATCCTGAGAGTGAACGGCAAGACAGACAGTCTGAAGATTATGAAAAGTTTCATGAAATTCCTTCCTTCAATGTCAAGGCTGACCCAAGCATCCTGATAAACAATGAAGATTATTCATGGTTACGGCGCAATAAGCAAATGACACAAGCGAAAAAAACGTGAAGACTTTCTCCCGCAACTATTATGATGATACCATGCCAACTTTGTAACACACGAACATGCTTCCATTGTCCATTTTGTACATGCACATGCTATGTGGGTGAAATTATGAAACCATCCCAAGTTTAAACTTTTTCAGAGTTCATTTGAAATTCTTTCATGTCTTATGGTTTGGCCCTCGTAATACCATGACCATTAGTCCCTGGCCCATGCCAACTTTCAACTTTCAACTTTCTAAAACTAATGGCACTAACAGAAAGTTTATAATTTTGCTCCTCGCCCCTGGCCCATGACCATTAGTCCCGGTTTGTGCCAAAAACCGGGACTAAAGGGTTGGTCCTCGTTGCGGGCAGAGTTTAGTCCCACCTCGCCAACCGAAGGGGGCTCACACCGGTTTATAAGCCCTTCCCTCTCTGCCTTGTTGAGCTCCTCTCAAAGTTAAAATAGATGCCCTAATAGAGAAAAGTTTAACCTAAATTCATAGTAAATTTCTCTGAAATTCATAGAAATTTACTAGGAATTTAGGTTGAATTTTCTCTATAAGCGCATCTATTCTCATTTTTTAGTAAGTTAATCACAAACTTGTGATTCAAACAATTTTCAAAGAATTCAAATTTTAACTATTCAAATTTGAAAACTAATGGCACTAACAGAAAGTTTATAATTTTTCTAAAACTAATGGCACTAACAGAAAGTTTATAATTTTGCTAACCTAAAAGTAAACAGAATTAAAAATTAAAGCAAAAAACAAAAGAAAATAAATAATGCAAAAAACAAATAAAAAACAGGGAAAAACTATTTTTATAGTAAAGTTAATCACAAAATAAAATAAATAAAGCAACAAAGAAAACAAAAAAAACTAAAAAAGTGTTTTCAAATTTGAAAACTAATGGCACTAACAGAAAATTCATAATTTTTCTAAAATTAAAGCAAAAAGAATAAAAAAGTAAAGCAAAAAACAAAAGAAAATAAATAATGCAGAAAACAAAACAAAAAAGCTGGAAAAATAGCAACAATAACTATTTTGTTGTAAGTAGAAACAAAATAAAATAAATAAAGCAACAGAAAGTTTATAATTTTGCTGACCTAAAAGCAAAAGAAATTAAAAAATAAAGCAAAAAACAAAAGAAAATAAATAATACAGAAAACAAAACAAAAAAACTGGAAAAAAATAAAAATAGCAACAATAAGTATTTTGTTGTAAGTAGAAACAAAATAAAATAAATAAAGCAACAAAGAAAACAAAAAACAAAAAAACAAAAAAAGTGCCACCTACTGGGCACCCACGGCCTGAATACGACTAGAAACCCTACCATGGGCCAGGATTCAGGCCCGCGGGAGGCCCAGTAGGCCCACAGGCACACATTGCACGGTTAGGCCCGAAAGCCTGCTTTAGAGAGGAGCTCGAGAGGGAAGGCGCACCGCACCTTATAAACAGGTGCGGCTCCCTCTCAACTAGCAAGGTGGGACTAAACATTTGGGCGCGGGGCAGCACAAGGCCTTTGGTCCCGGTTGGTGGCACCAACCGGGACCAAAGGTCGCTGCTTCCCGCCCTTTAGGCTGCTGAAAAGAGGCCTTTGGTCCCGGTTGGTATCATCAACCGGGACTAAAGGGGGGCATTGGTCATGGTTTGTGACACGAACCGTGACCAATACCTTAGCTATATAAGCAACACTTAGGAAATTTTCACCATTTCCCTCGCCAGTTGCCCCGACGACGCCGAGCTCATCGACGTCGCCAGGCTGCCCCGACGCCGTCCGTCGCCCGTGCCTCGCCGTTGCGTCTTCGTCGCCGAGCCCGCGCGCCCCTGCCCTCGCCCCCGAGCGGGCCTCCTCCGTCCCTGAGCCTAACTTCTTCCTCGTCGCCGACACCACCTCGTGGTGAGCGCCGCCCCGTTCCCCTGCTCCTCCCCCTGTACTGGCTGCTGTTGCCGCCGCGCGCTGCCATTGCGCCGCCGCCCCTGCCCTTCGCTGCCGCCGCGAGCCGCCCTGCCTT
>NC_041388.1:642590702-642635688 GCF_002162155.2 Triticum dicoccoides | reverse complement strand
CACGCCGCCCCTACCCTTCGCTGCCGCCGCGCGCCGCCCCTGCCTTGCGCGGCCGCCGCGCGCCGCCCTTGCCCTTCATTTTTTTAAGTTTAATTTTTTTGTTCATATATATATATAATGTATATGTGTATGTACGTATGTGGCTATGTGTATGTATATGTTCATAGAAAATTTTGTATAATGTATATGTGTATGTATAATGAATATGTGTATGTATATGTGTATGTGTAATGTTCATATACAATGTATAATGTATATGTGTATGTTAGTTTAATTTTTTGTTCATAGAATTTTTTTCATATATATATAGAAAGTTTTTTGTTCATAGAAAGTTTTTTGTTCATATATAGAAAGTTAGAAGAAAATTTAGAATATGCTAAAATTTATAATAAAAAGAAGGATAGGAAAGAAGAAAATAAGAAGAGGAAAGAAAGAAGAAGAGGAGAGGAAAAGAAAAGGAGAAATAAATAAGAAGAAGAAAAAAGAAGAAAAAGAAGAGGAGAAGAAGAAAGGAATAGTGGAGAGGAAGAGAAAATAGAATATATTCTATTTTCGCTTCCTCTCCACTATTCCTTTCTTCTTCTCCTCTTTTTTTTCTTCTTTTTTTCTTCGATCTTCTCCTCTAGCCATTCCTTTCTTCTTCTCCTCTTTCTTCTTCTTCTTCTTCTTCTTCTTCTTCTTGTTCTTCTTCTTAATTTTTATCGGAACGAGGGTGTCGAGGATCGCTGAGGGGTCGAGGGTCGGGAACTAGGGTAGAGGGTCGAGGGTCGTTAAGGGGTCAAGGGTCGAGGGTTTCAGGGTCGAGGGTTCGAGGGTTCTATAGGGTCGAGGGATCGAGGGTCGAGGGTTCCAGGGTCATCTAGGGGTCGAGGGTTCCAGGGTCGTCGAGGGTTCGAGGGGTCGAGGATCGCCGAGGGGTCGAGAAAGGTTTCCTAGTGTCAAAGTATTGAAGAAATCCATGGCTTCATCATTAGCCGGAAGTAACCAGGGCATGACGAAGTCCTCCAAAGTTATTTTGGAATGGTGTCCCGGATAGGATAATTTGCCTTTTTGTATGAATTTCAGCAAAGGCCTTCCAAATAACGATATTTGGAAGGTTCTTGCTGAACCTTGTACCAAAAAGCGAATTATCCTATCTAGGACTCTGTTCCAAAATAACTTTGGAGAGCTTCGTACCATCATGCACCTGTTACTTTTGCCTAATGATGAAGACATGGTTTTGTTGAATCCTTTGACACTAGGCAACCTCCCGACCCCTTGGCGATCCTCTCGAACATGAGAGGAAGAAGAGGATAAAAAAAGAAGAGGAAGAAGAAAAAAAGAGGAGGAGAAAGAATAGAGGCTCCTCTATTCTTTCTCCTCCTCTTTTTTTCTTCTTCTTCCTCTTTTTTTTTATCGGGAACGAGGGTCGTCGAGGGACATAGATGTAGTGTCGTCGTTGTCGATATACCCCCTCCCGATAGCTTCAACATGTGGGGGGGGGTCGATATTACCCCCTCCTTGAAGCATTCTCGAGGCCACCCCAAACCCTTGAAGTGTTGTCGAGGCCACCCCAAACCCTAGAGAAGCAGCGTTGAGGCGACCCCAAACCCTAGAGAAGCAGCGTGGAGGCCACTAATTAATATATATGATTCCTTACTATGATTAGGTAGCTAGTTCTATGTTTGCCACTAATATATCCATCTGTCATGTTTGAATAATAATTGCCATGTTGTAAATATTTGTAGAAACTATGGACACCGCCCGAGACGAAGCAAAAGAAGCGTTGTTGAGGGACATAATCGCAGAAGGAAGTGATGTCGTCTCGTTGTTTCTCAACGACACCGATGGTCTAGAAGGAGAGGGTGAAGAAGCTGGCTACGGTGACCTAATGCCGGTGCAAGAAGAAGAACATGAGGACGGCTCCGGTGACCCAAAGCCGGTGCAAGAAGGAGACCGTGATGACGGCTCCGGTGACCGAACCGAGTCCGGCCAGGTATATATATTAGTTAAGCCTGTGCTGACTAGCTAATTGATGCATTCATTGTTTTGGTATGTACACATATTAATTGAGTCTTTGTTATTTTTTATAGCCCTCCGGATCGAGCACAACTTCGGTAAAGAGACGAGGCTCGAAGAAAAAGTTGAGCTCAGATGAAAGGTTTGAGATCATAGCAAACGCGCCCGACGGCCAACCGATTGAACCCATCCGAACAAAGAACGCATTTGTTGCTTAGTGCGGGGTTCTAGTTAGGGACAAGATCCCGATCAGCTTCCAGCAATGGTTTAAGCCGGCTACAGAAGACCCTGAGGTGTCTTATGTCAATGATATGCAGAAAAATGATCTTTGGACTGAGCTGAAGTCAAATTTCACCCTACCGCCAGAGGATAATCCAGAGAACCCAGTTAAAGAGAAATTAATCAAGTCTTTTGCTCTTAAGAGGATGGCAGAACTATTCAGGAGGTGGAAGAAAGTGCTGAATAAGTTTGTCGAAAATAATGAGACACCAGAATTCAAGGGCAGATATGAGAAGATCAGAGATCACTGGCCCGCATTTGTGGCCCACAATACATCGAAAAAGAGTAAGAAGATGTCAGCGACAAACAAGCAAAATGCTGCGAAGAAGAAGCATCACCATCGCACGGGGTCAGGTGGCTACCTCGTAGCCCGGCCTAAGTGGGCCAAGACTGAGAATGATCTGATTGATAAAGGGATCGAAGCAGAGACAATTAACTGGCCAGACCGTTGCCGGACTTGGTTCTTCGGGGATGGCGGAACCTTGGACCCTGTAACAGGGAAGTGCATTTGGACGAACGATCAACTGGACATACCAGTCAGGAAGCTTCAGCAGTATATCGAAGCAGCGCAACAAGGGACGTTCTTTCCAGACAGAGAGAACGACGAGCTCACAATGGCCCTCGGGAATCCTGAGCACCCTGGACGAACACGAGGCACACCAGGCTCCATTCCGTGGAAGGTTGGGTTTCCCGACGCTGGCGGTTACAAATCCCATGAGAGGAGGAAAAAAATGCAGCAGACCCAAATGCAGGCGCTGCAAGTAAGGGTACAAGCGATAGAGGAATGAGAAGCAAATCGCAGCAAACGTACTGCCGAAGCTTCCCCCGAAGCTACCCCGCCATCTCAGCGGAGAAGCAGCGTGGCTTCCACCGAGCTGCTTTAGCCAGAGCATGCCTTGACGGCTCCTGCCAGCTATCCCGTGGATGCTATCACGGAGTCTCAAAATTGCCACCTTATGACGCAATGGATGAATTTGAAGGTCAAGGCGGCTGTTGGTTCTGTTTTTCAATTAATTGGCCATCGATAAAACAACGGTCGCCTGCTACTGTCTGTAAGTAGTACTACTTCTATCATTAAGTCTCTCTATATATCTCAGCTCTTTCATTGCATGTATTTATAATCATCCTCACTATATTATGCAGATTGAAGATCGCCGAATTGAAGAAAAGACAAGTCGGTAATATTGGGTTCATTAACACATATCTCATAGATGCAACTCAGGTTAAATTTCATGCCGCAGCTACCGAGGCCAACTTGCTACGATCGTTGGTTATAAATGAAAACAAAGATATAATACTCTTTCCTTACAACTTCAAGTGAGTGTTACTGTCTTGTGCGTATTCGGTTTCCCTTATATATTAGTCAAGGTTATAGTAATGTAACTGATGAGTTAAGCATGCGTGTGAAGTTTCCACTATATTCTCCTAGAGATTAAGCTTGAGCAGGGACTAGTAACTGTCTTAGACTCAAGACGAAAAGATCCCCAGGACTATGCAGACATGACTCAAATACTCGAGAAGTAAGTTAAATCGATCATTATCCATCATATCAGCAACTTTGTTCATTTCCTGATATATCAAGTAATTGTTTTCTTTGTCCGGCAGGGTTTGGAGAAAATTCACCAGAAAAGCTCCGAGACTGCCGAAGGAGCTGCAATTTAGACACCCGAAAGTAAGTACTATAGTAGCATGTTCTGCGCATCTACTAGTCATTCAAGCGCTAGTTTCATCAATACCATTTGGCATTCTTGTTTGTCAGTTTGATTAACCTCTATTTCTTGTAAAGTGGTTGTGGCAGGAACAAGGGAATGATTTCTGTGGATACTACGTTTGCGAGTCCATCCGCCACACGACCTGTGAGCGGGGCTACACTGACGAACAATATGAAGTACGTAAATAACAACATTCACAATTTTATTTTATTACCATCATTTGTGTTGAGTTTCATTCATTCATATATATATATATATATATATATATGTATTGACCCCTTTCTTTAAATTAGATGTTTCGGAAGCGGGATGAACTCCTAGCACCAGCTCGCATGCGAGCAATTCAAGAGGAATTGGCGGCATTCTTTCTTGACCACGTGATCCCTGAAGACGAAGAATACTATGTGGACCCTGAGTCCGTATGATTATATTTGTAAGAGATAATTATTGTATATATGTAGCCGGTAGTGTCGGATAGATATACAAGAACTTGTTGTTCGACCAATCTCTCGGAGAAGGAGAGGTGGTTGATATCACTTCTCTCTGTTGCATATATGTTCATGACGATCTTCTGTTTCCTTCGTTTGCTTACTAGCTACCTAGCGTGTCTTGTCCTCTTTATACGTATGTATAGTACGTAGCGTCGACCAAGCACGGACATAAGAGAGAACACTTCTCTCTATTAATTATAGCTAGCTAACACAATATATAAAACACCTAAATTAACCCCCAACCCCCCCCCCTTCAAAAAAAAACAAAACCCCCAGCCATAGAAATGCTGACGCGTGGATGCCTATTGGTCCCGGTTGGTGCCACCAACCGGGACCAAAGGGTCTCCTGCCTGGGCTCCGCGCACAGGGCACGTGGAGGTCCATCTGTCCCGGTTCTGGATTGAACCGGGACTAAAGGGACAGGGCATTAGTACCGACCCTTTAGTCCCGGTTCCAAAACCGGGACAAAAGACCCTTACGAACCGGGACAACAGACCCTTTTTCTACCAGTGCTTGCATCTAACTATCCAAAAACCTGAATCAATCATTTTTCGTTAACCAACATATAGGGAATTAACGGAAGCACGACGCGGTTTGTTCACGTACATGCTGATGCATGTCGTTCGTGTAGGCCTCTCTGGTACGTTCAGTCTCATTATTAACTTTGTATACTAATCTCTATTTTTTGTTGTCTAACATGAACAAACGTTGAATGATTGACATGAAAACATTTGTTCATGTTAGATATGAACAATCTATGAATGATTGACATGAAAACATTTGTTCATGTTAGATATGAACAATCGTTGAATGATTGACATGAAAACATTTGTTCATGTTCAAAACTACAAATAGTTGAGATTAATTAGGAAATACTTGTTTGTCCAAATATGCTTGTATAGATATGAAGATAATTAGGATATGAGAACAATGGAAAAGATTTGCGAGGGCACTTGCATCTAACTATCCAAGAACCTCAATCGATCATTTGTCGTTAACCAACATATAGGGAATTAGCTAAAGCATGCCACGGTTTGTTCACGTACATGCTGATGCATGTCGTTCGTTTAGGCCTCTCTGGTATGTTCAGTCTCATTATTAACTTCGTATACTAATCTCTATTTTTTGTTGTCTAACATGAACAATGCATGGTTGAATGATTGACATGAAAATTGGACTTGGAATCAATTATTTATAGTATGGTGTACCAAATTTTTCAATATAACTAATTTTGTTTGGTCAAAGTGGACAATTTGTATTGTCTTCTTGTGGTGCACCGAACATTAACGGAAACATGAGTTCAAGTTTAGCCTTCTTTTCACACTTGCAATATTCAATTTTTAGCTCATTAGACTAGTAGAGCTCCAGCGTGGAACTCGCCCCCCTATGCCAAATTTTTGGCTCCGTCCCTGGGCGCCATTGCCCCCGGATAAGGCTTATCCGCCGCGACCCCGAGCCCCTCTCCGTGCCTATATAAGCCCCGGAGCCCCCTCTCTCCATTCTGCCCACTCGCTCGTCCCCTCGCTGCTCACAGCCGCTGCCTTTGTCGTTTGGATCTCGTCGGCCGGAGCTACCTCGCCGCTCCGTTCTGCCGTCCGTAAGGCCGCCTCAACTCCGTGCTTCTTCACCAAAGTACTGCCCGAGTCCATGCGCATCCGGTTGACATTGTTTTTGCCCCTAGGGACCACCGAAGATGACGCCCCGACGATCTGCGTCCTCGCCGGAGCACGGAGCCACCGTCCCCGGGCAGCACGATCCCGACGTCCCCGACGCGAGTCGCCTCCACCACCGGACCGCCCACGCCGCGCCCGACCTCCCCGACTCCTTCCTCGCCGCCGCCCCGTCTGCCGCCTGACGCTAGCGCTGCCGTCCCTGTTCATCATAAGCCAACCTCCTGTTCGTTCGTGTAGTTTTTTTATTTAGTATTAGATCGGTTAACCACGGTTCGTTTAAACTGAACGGTTTTAGGTAGACCGACTGTTGGTTTTCTTTAGTTAGCCGTAGATTTTTTTTATTCTGTTAATTGTCGGACGCCCGTCGTTTAGCCTAAGCCACGAACGCTGCTCAGCCACCCGCAAGCCGCCACGTGGCCAGGGACCCGATCGCTATGTTTTCTTCACTGTTTAGTCCCTTTTATCACAGATTAGTCCCTAAACTTCGAGTAGTCACAACTTTTTAACCGTAGATCCAAATTAGATGAAACCAACGGAAAATTCTTCATCATGATTAGATCTATCCATTGGTGTCATTTTTGTGAACTTTCTTCAGATACCAATATGAAATTATTCAGATTTCAATTCAAACTTCAAATTGCCATATCTCCTAAACCGTAGCTCGGTTTGAGTTCATTCTTTTTGCACTTTGTCACCGTAGCCCAACCCTATCACTTGGACCATTCTCACAATATTTTTTCACACACTAGGATCTGTCCTTTAATAATTTTACTAGTATGCCTTGAATGCACCATAGTTCACGCATTTTGAACCTCATGTCACATGTTGTTTTGCACTTAGTATTATTTTTATAGTTACTAGCACATATGCTCGTGCGTTGCAACGAGACAGAAAATCGCATGCTCCTAGCACAATAAGCACGAATCAAGACCCCTTCTCAAGTCCAAGTTATCTATTTGAACCCCTTGGCATGTCCAAATTTTCAATTTGAACATAGCGTCTCATTCATGTTGTGGTTTATCCTCCTTCCTGTCTTCATTGATGATGGTCACAGTGTCCACCTGATATGCGTCCGAATGTGTTCAATTTCAAGGTGATGATCTAGGCCACCGCACACCAGTCACTGAACTACACCATCGCAAGTGAATATCTAATAGTTTTGAAAGTAATCTCGTCAAACTGGGTGTGACAACTGTCCTTCCTGAGATATTGCGTACTCCTAGTCTATACACCACCCCTCTTATGCCAACTCACTTTAAAATTGTATATTTGTTTTTCAAAATTAATCAACATTCTTTTTAAAACATTAACACTTTTTCAATCACATGAACCTTTTTAAAGAGCATGCATATTTTAATATTACAAATATATTTATTAAGCGCGTGAACACCTTTTAGAATTACGTGATTTTCTAGAAAAGGGTGAATATATTTTAAATGATATAAACATTATTTTAATACATTAACATTTTTCTTAATACTACTACACAAATATTTTATGATTGATGAATGATTCCAAAAAAATACATAACATTTTTGAAAAGGTAGAAGACTTTTTAAATTACACAAAAAATAAACTTTTTGTGAGGATGCCCTTTTTTTTGCGAATACTAATTGGATTTGTATTGGAGGTATGCACGCCCAAGCTTCGTATAGATATATAGTTTTTGGGGACTCGCCAACATATATTTAACAACTCTTTGTATACTCGATTCTTTGTTTAATTCAGTTCTCTTAATTCCTCTTTTAATGCCTTTCCTTCTTGAGACAAGCCGAAATTTATCTCTTTCCTTAATTTCTTTCCTTCCGAAGGTAAGGCGAATTTTATTCCTTCTTTTACAATTCTTTTATTCCTTCTTTTAATTCTTTCCTTATTCCTTATTGAGGCAAGGCTGAATTTATTCCTTCTTTTATTTTCTTTCCTCTACTTAATTTCTTTCCTTCTGAAGGCAAGACGAACTTTATTTCTTCTTTTAATTATTTTCCTTATTGAGGCAAGGCTGAATTGATTCTCTCTTTTATTTCCTTTCCTTCCCGGGGGAAGGCCGCATTTTCTTCTTTTTGTTCTTTCCTTCCTAGGGCCTTATGTTACGATTGTTGAGGCGGCTTGCTAATTTTTAGATCACAAAAATATATAAATTGGTGGGATGAGATGCAAGGAGTCGAGGTGGCACTATTTAATAGAAGAATGAATCTTTACTTTTACATTAAACGAAGGTTTGATCCCCCCCCCCTATCTAAAAAAAGGTTTGATCCCCCCACTGCAGCGCCTTTTTGTTCTCCCCCCCAAAAAAGATTTCCCACGAGCCCATATAGAATAAAAGGAATCTTCTTTGATTTCTTGCAAATTGGGGTAGCTAGGTGAGCTGGTTCCTGTGAGCTCACTTAAAGTACACGGGAAGGGTTCGAGTCCTCAGCAGAAATTTTAATTTTAATTTATTACGGCACGCAATTTTTCCTACAACACAAAAACAGCAGACGAAAAAAAGGACGTACGAACAGAAAAATAGCACGTACGAAAATACCTGATGGCCGAAAAAAGTGGAGAAATGATCCGTCCTTTAATATTAGGTATAGATATAGAAGTGTGTCGTGTGTTCATTTGGATTTTTTGAGTCTTTTCATGTTGCATGTTATTTGGTTCTCCGAAATGATTGCTTATGTGAATGTAATGTTTGACTTTGTAGATTTTCATCGGCGAGTGACAGATAGTTCTATTAAGTAAAATTCTGAGAGCGATATAATCTTCATCAACTATTACCAGGGAAGTTCACATTTGACCATTCTTCCAATTACCTATGTTTTATTTATGCACTTAGTCGTTTGCAGCAGGATTGCATGGTAGGAACCTTATGCCGGATGGCTATGCGTTTACCTAGTAGTTCATTTGAGGTAGGTCTTTACCATACAACCTTGTCACCATTGTGTAAGTTTACTTTTTCCTCGCAAATGTAGACGTGGATTGGGAAGTGTTCATGGCGAGACTTGAGTGATAAAGTAGTAATCAGTACCAAGATGTCGGAGTAAATAACCATGGGTAGCCTAGCCGGCTCCCCCTGACCCTTCTGAAAAAATTACGAGCCGATCCGGCCCTCAAGAATCCAAGACATGGGGCCGCCTTCCCCTTGCCGGTTGTCTCCCAGGCCGGCTATCGGAAGGCAACCCGACTTTAGCCCTCATGAAGAAAGCCGCGGGAGGGCCGGCTCCGAGAAGTCGGCCGCGAGAAGGCCGACTCCAAGAAGTCGGCTCCCACAAAGCGGTCAAGATCGTACCCTTGAAGTCCGCATCCACATAACGGTGATGTGACGGGGCGTGGCTATAGTAAATCCTGCCACCCCCGAATCCCGGAGCACGCCTGGCACAGTGCACCGTACGGGTGGCCATGACCCGTCCGGCGCGGCACTGTTGCCACGTTGACCCTGATGTCATCCACGACGGGCTGCCAGCGCGGCCCACGGGCGGTGGGCCCCTTCAGGGAGAGAGACACCCGAAGGCGGCCAGGCCTCCCCCAGTCGGCCCAAGACAGAGCCGGCTCCCCACAGCCGGCTTGCCACCTCCCTCGAAGGAGACGCCCCCATTAAGGAGACAAGACGCAGTGAGGCTACAGCGATCACCCGCCGGACGGTAGAACTGTAGCCACGCCCACCTCGGCGAAGCCCTTGTCACCGGGATTGAGCAATAGTAACCAGCCGCCGACAAGGCCCTGGACAGTGGGGCCTGCCTGTCGACCAAGGAGTCGGGAGCCGGCGGGACCCACCAGCCGGCGGGCCCCAGCAGCCAGCGCAGAAGCCGGTGGGTGTAGACATAGATGGCTGGGCCCCACGCCCAGCCAGATTATCATTGTATCCCCGGGGGTAGGCCTATATAAACCCCCCGGGACACCCATGCAAAGGGTTGATCCCTGCTAGTTTTAGACACCACATAGGGAGGAGAAGAGAGTGAGCAGTGCCCTTCTTCCTCCTCTCGCCAAACAGCTCACGGAGCATCGTGTAGCTACTTGTTCATCTAGTGATCATGCGGAGACCCCGTAGAGTAGCAGTAGGGGTCTTATATCCACGGAGAGCCCCGAAGCTGGATAAGATTCGCCGGCGTGCATGTCTTCGCCTCATCCCGCTTCCAGGCACCGGCGACGTCTTATTGGCTCCCACAATGATAAGCCACCCGTTGGCATATGTCGCACCTACCACCCGACATTTGGCGCCCACCGTGGGGCCAGGTGCACTGTCATCCGGAGACCTGTTCTGGACGGGAACCCTCTTCCTCCCCCGCGAGCGTAGCCAGCCCGGCACGCCCGACGGCGCTTGCCACGACGCGCTGCAAGGCGTCACCAACGTCTGCGCAGCGAGCGGCCTCGCCGATCTCCTTGACAAGACCCTCATCTCCGACGAGCTCGCCTCCGACGCGGGCACCAACCACCTCGTCAACCTCCTCGGCCAGCTCCACGTCTCCGACGAGCCTGCCGTGGACTTGGAGTCGGTTGGCTCCGCCGACCCGATGCCTGTCGACTCCGACACGGCCTCACTCGACACTTTCCCCACCAACGTCACGATCTACAACGACCCGTTTCCCCGGGCCGATGGCTGCGACGCTGTCACCACCGAGGTGATGGTCATGGGCCACGGCCGCGCTTCTGACGAGAGCGCCCACGACGCCCCGCACGCGGCGGTCCACGATTTGTCCATTCCCCTCCCGGCCGATGCCGACGCTGAAGCACTGGAGGCTTGCCGCCTCGCCCTCCTCGCGGAGGGCCGAAAGTTGGTTTCCATGAGACGCCTCGCTGAGGCCCACCGACGCGAGGCCGACCGCGCCGCCTCCAGGCGGGCTCAGCCGGGCCGGCGTTGTTAGACAACGCGGCGCTGTCGTCGCCGATACGCTAGGAGTCGACCGCCCAGTCTACGCCACTCCACTTGAGAACATGCACGCCGCCCAGGCGGCCGTAGACGAGCTAGATGGACTGGGGGCCGAAGAACTCCCCCACATAACCCGACGCATCCAGCAGCTAATCGATGCAGCCGCGCAGCGGCACGAAGCCGACGCCCGTGCGGAAAGCCCTCCCCCGCGCCGAGATCACGGCGCGACGTCCCGGACGCCGACTACGGGTAAAACCCGCGTGCGGCGCGAGAAAGAACCGGCTGCCAGCCGAAGCCGAACCCGAATCTCCATCGAGCGAGACGCAGAAGGCCACCCCCGGGCCGTGGAGTGGCGGGGCAACCCGCCTCCGCCTCGGCCCCGTGGAGAGAGATATCCCACCCCACCGCCTGTTGCGTATCCGACTCTCAGCGGCCGGCTAGGTCGCCGTGAAGGAGTCGGCGAGAACGACGCCCGCCATCGGATCGACCGCCTGGCGTGATCCCTGGCGCTGGAAGAAGAAGACGATGTCGGCCTGCCTTGCTTCGGCCCCCGCATCCGCGACGAGCCTTTCCCCAAAGGGTTCTCGCTCCCAAGAGACACGCCCAAGTACAACGGCTCTGTGAAGCCGGAAGATTGGTTAATCGACTACTCCACGGCGGTTAGCATAGCAAACGGCAACAGGCGTGTTGCCGTGAAGTACGTGCCCCTCATGCTTCAAGGCACGGCGCGGACCTGGCTCAACAGCCTCAAGCCATACAGCATCAACAGCTGGCTAGATTTCACAGAAGCCTTCGTCCGTAACTTCACCAGCACCTACAAGCGGGCTCCCAAGCCCAGACAACTCTCCTTGTGCGTACAAGGCCCCGTCGAGTCTACTCGCGACTACCTCACGCGTTGGGCCAAGCTCTGCAACTCTTGCGAAGGGGTGCACGAGGTTCAAGCCATATAATACTTCACTGCCGGGTGCCGAGAAGGCACCCTCCTCAAGCACAAGCTCCTCTGCGACGAGCCGACTACCCTCGACGAGCTTCTGGTCATAGCGGACAAGTACGCCACCGCCGACTCCTCAATGAAGACCGAACTCCAGGTAGACGCGTCCGGGAAGGTACTCAACCCGGCGCCCAAGACGCCGGCTGGGGACTCGGGCCGACACCCACACCAGAACGACCACAAGTGCAAGGGTCCCGTGCCGCCTTCCGCCAGTCGGCAGGTGGCCACAGTCGAAGACGAGCGGCCCAAAGGGCGGCCCGCGCCCAAGAAACCCAAGGGCGGCAGGCCGGCTTGGCAGCCGGCCTTCTCCTACGAGCAAACTCTCGATGCCCCATGCAAGTTCCACAGCGGCGCGAAGCCGTCTAACCACACGACCCGGAAGTGCCACTGGCTCACCCGAATCTCCAAAGGCGAAGGGCTTGCGCCGCCTCCGCCTGCCAGTCCGTCGCCTCCGGCTCCGCAGCCGCCAACTGCTCGGCCCGCAGTCGAAGCCGTGCACGATGAGTTCCCCGACGAGCATGCCGCCTATGTCATTTTTACAAGCCAGCCCAAAGACCGGCGCAGCAAACGCCGAGAGCACCAGGAAGTCAGCATGGTCGCTGCCAACCCCGCCGAACACATGCACTGGTCAGAAAAACCTATCAGCTAGAGCCGGGCCGACCACCCAGAGATGATGCCATCTCCCGGCTCTTATGCGTTGGTTCTGGATGCCACCCTTGCAACGGACAGACGTGCCGCCTGTTTCTCCCGCGTGCTGATAGATGGCGGGAGCAGCATCAACATCCTGTACCGTGACACCCTGGAGAAGCTGAACGTCAAGGCAAAGCAACTCATGCCTACTCGGACTGTGTTCCATGGCATTGTACCCAGCCTGTCGTGCGCCCCCATTGGCAAGATCAAGATTGATGTACTCTTTGGGGATAAGGAGCATTTCCGCCGAGAAGCGATCTGGTTTGAAGTGGTGGACCTGGAGAGCCCCTACCATGCATTGCTTGGCCGACCTGCCTTGGCCAGGTTCATGGCGGTTCCCCACTATGCTTACCTCAAGATGAAGATGCCGAGCACCAAGGGCGTCATCACCATAGCCGGCGATTACAAGAAATCTTCCGAGTGCGCAGCAGCCAGCAGCCGGCTGGCTGAGTCCCTTGTGATTGCCGAAGAAAAGAAGATGTTGGACCGAGTCGTGGCCATGGCTGGCAAACAGTCGGCCTTGTCCCCCGATCCCAAGGAGTATGATGCTCAAGGATCTTTCCAGCCGGCCAAGGAGACGAAGAAGATACCTCTTGACCCCGAGCACCCAGAGAGGTTTGCCGTCATCGGGGTGAACCTAAACAGCAAATAGGAAGGCGAGCTCGCCGATTTCCTCCGTGAGAATCGGGACATCTTTGCATGGTCCCCCAAGGACATGCCAGGCGTTCCGAAGGAATTCACCGAGCACAAACTACACGTCCGAGAAGGCGCAAAACCAGTCAAACAACCCCTTCGCCGGCTGTCGGAGGAGAAGAGAAGGATTTTAGGAGAAGAGATAGCCCGGCTTCTGGCGGTCGGCTTCATTATGGAAGTTTTCTTTCCAGAATGGCTCGCTAACCCGGTCCTCGTGTTAAAAAAGAATAACAAGTGGCGCATGTGCATAGACTACACGAGCCTCAACAAGGCCTGCCCCAAAGATCCCTTTGCCTTGCCAAGGATTGATCAAGTGATAGACTCCATGGCCGGATGCGAGCTGTTGAGTTTCTTGGATGCTTACTCAGGGTACCACCAGATAAAGTTAGATCCGGCAGACCGCCTGAAGACCGCCTTCATCACGCCATTCGGAGCCTTTTGCTACCTGACTATGACATTCGGCTTGAGAAATGCCGGTGCCAGTTTTCAGCGTTGCATGCAGAAGTGCCTCCTCAAGCAGCTCGGCAGAAACGCCCACATCTACGTAGATGACATTGTGGTGAAGACGGAGAAGCGCGGCACCTTGCTGGAAGACCTCAAGGAAACATTTGAGAACCTATGCCGGTTCCAAATCAAGCTCAACCCCGAGAAATGCGTGTTCGGAGTGCCAGCCGGCCAGCTCCTGGGCTTCCTGGTCTCCGAACGCGGCATCGAATGCAACCCAGTAAAGATCAAGGCCATTGAGAGAATGGCGATTCCCGCCAAACTTCGAGACGTCCAGAAGTTAACCGGATGCTTGGCCTCCCTGAACCGCTTCATCAGCCGGCTCGGAGAGAAAGCTCTCCCCCTCTACTGCCTCATGAAGAAGACCACCCACTTCGAGTGGAATGACCAAGCTGACCAAGCTTTTCACGAGCTAAAGAAGATGCTGGCCACGCCGCCTATCCTGGCGGCGCCGACTGAGAAAGAGCCCATGCTCCTCTACATTGCCGCAACCAGCCGGGTGGTCAGCACCGTCATCGTAGTCCACGCCCAGAAGAGGGCCGAGCCCAGCCGGTCCAGAGGCCGGTGTACTATTTGAGCGAGGTGCTGTCTACCTCGAAGCAGAACTACCCGTGCTACCAGAAGATGTGCTACGGAGTGTACTTCGCCGCCAAGAAGCTGAAGCCCTACTTCCAAGAGCATCCCATCACGGTGGTATGCACCGCCCCGCTGGCCGAGATCATAGGCAGCCGGGATGCATCCGGCCGGGTGGCGAAATGGGCCATCGAGCTGCCCCCCTACACGATCTTCTACCAGCCTCGCACCGCCATCATGTCCCAAGCATTGGCCGACTTCCTCATCGACTGGGCCGAGACCCAGTACCTGCCACCAGCTCCCGACTCCACTCATTGGCGCATGCACTTCGATGGGTCCAAGATGCACACCGGCTTGGGAGCCAGCGTCATCCTTACCTCTCCCAAAGGCGATAAGCTCAGATACACGCTGCAAATTCACTTTGCCGCCTCCAACAACGTGGCCGAGTACGAGGCGCTCATACACGGGCTCCGGCTTGCCAAAGAGCTCGGCATTTGCCGGATCCTATGTTATGTCGACTCGGACTTGGTGGTCCAGCAATCATCCGGCGACTGGGATGCCAAGGACGCAAATATGGCAAGCTACCGCTTCCTTGTTCAGCAGATCAGTGGGTATTTTGAAGGATGCGAGTTCCTCCACGTACCACGAGCCGACAACGAGCCAGCTGATGCCCTGGCTCGAATTGGCTCCACTCGGCAAGCAATACCAACCGGTGTCTCTCCACAACGCCTCCTCAAGCCGTCTATCAAGCCGTCTCCAGAGTTCGATTCCATCTTCGTACCGCCTGAACCCGATACAGCCGGGCCCGGCTCGAAGAACCAAGAAGGTGACCAGGGGACTTTGATAGTCGGCCAGGGGACATCAGCAGGCGGCTCGGGGACTTCCGTAGTTACGCCCGACCCGGGGACTGCCACACCCGGCTCGGGGACTGCGGTAGTCGGCCCGGAGACTGCACCAACACAACAGGATGCGGCCGACTCCAACATTTCACCACCCAGCCCGCCCGCCCTGGTCGCAGTAGCCGCATTGGCAATAGAAGAAGTCGCAGCTCCATCATAGGCTCGGTCCATCCTCAACTTCCTAATAAACCAAGATCTGCCGGTTGACGAAACAGAGGCAAGACAAGTCCAACGCCGAGCCGGAGCATACACAATCGTCAACAAAGAGCTCGTCAAGCGCAGTGTCACTGGAGTCCTCCAGCGATGCGTCGAGCAAGAGAAGGGCATTGCAATCCTCAGAGACATCCACCAGGGAGAATGCGGCCACCATGCGGCCTCAAGATCACTCGTCGCCAAAGGCTTCCGCCATGGTTTCTTTTGGCCGACTGCTTTGGATGACGCCAAGGGGTTAGTTAAACATTGCAAAGGATGCCAACTCTTCAGTTCCAAGCAACACATGCCGGCTTCAGCACTCAAGACCATTCCCCTCACTTGGCCCTTCGCAGTTTGGGGACTGGACATGGTGGGCCCATTCAAGACGGCGCGCGGCGGCATGACACATCTGCTTGTCGCCGTGGACAAATTCACCAAATGGATTGAGGCAAAGCCGATCAAGAAGCTGAATGGGCCGACTGCCGTAACATTCATCGCAGATATAACAACTCGGTACGGTGTGCCACACAGCATCATCACTGGCAATGGCACGAATTTCGCCAAGGGAGCCTTGGCATGTTTCTGCGCGATGCAAGGCATCCGGTTGGACTTAGCGTCCGTTGCCCACCCGCAGTCAAACGGCCAGGTTGAGCGAGCCAACGGCCTCATCCTTTCCGGCATCAAGCCCTGACTGGTCGTACCACTGGAGCGTTCAGCCGGCTGTTGGCTCGATGAGCTGCCGGCCGTCCTTTGGAGTCTGCGCACTACCCCAAACAAGTCAGCCGGCTTCACTCCTTTCTTCCTCGTGTATGGTGCCGAGGCGGTCATCCCAACTGACATCGAGTTCGACTCGCCTCGGGTAACCATGTACACGGAAGCGGAGGCCAAGGAAACACGGGAAGACGGCGTCGACCTGCTGGAAGAAGGCCGGCTGTTAGCCCTCAGCCGGTCCGCCATCTATCAGCAGGGCCTGCGCTGCTACCACAGCCGGAAGGTCAAGCCAAGATCCTTCCAAGAGGGCGATCTTGTGCTCCGGCTGATCCAGCGAACAGCCGGCCAGCACAAGCTCTCGGCCCCTTGGGAGGGCCCCTTCGTCATCAGCAGAGCTTTAGGCAACGACTCCTACTACCTGATCGATGCGCAGAAGCCGAAGGCACGAAAGAGAGACGACTCCGGCAAGGAGTCGGAACGACCATGGAACGCCAACCTCCTCCGAAGATTTTACAGTTGAAATGCAGTATGTATCACGCTAACTTTTGTACTAAGTATGAGACAATAGGCCCCCCGAGGAGAGCTCAAGGACTGCCATCTTTTATCTATGGATGAATAGTATCATGCTTATGACCTTGTCATTACATTCACTTTTTCCGTCCGGCACCGGGTTCGACTAGTCGGCCCGGGGACTGGCCGCCTGGAGTTATATTAGAAGTCCTACCCGCAGTCAGACAAGTAGTGTGCCGGCTCCCAAGCTTTCTCTTGCCAAAAGTCGCAGGTCGAAGAACCGGCTGTCCGGCTGGCAAGAGTTAAAGGCAGGAAAGGACGCCCACACGAAAAACGGCTAGGGACTAACGGACTAATATAACAAAAGCCGGTTTTTCTCCCACCACCGACCGACTACCAGAGTAGCCGGCCGGCCGGCTTCCATTCACCTCGCTTCAATCTAAGAAAGCTCCAGTACTTGCCTTCCCAAAAGGGGAAGGCGGCAAAGGAAACAGCCTAAGGATAAAAAGCATACACGAATGGAAACCAAACACGCAGACAATAATATTTACATAAAAGACCTTCAAAAGGCCAGCATTCAACATAGTTCGAATACACCCCCAGTGGGTGGAACTGCGCAAGTTTAATAAAATTGTTCAAAAGGCAACAAGCAGGAAAAAAAACAAGGATGGCAGATCAAGCCAAGGGAGCGACTGGCGAGTCGGGCAGGTCGGTGGAGACGGCAGTGCCGGCTGGAGGAGTGGCCGGCTGGCGAACCTCGGCATGATCACCGCCTCCCGCAGAGGGCGCGCTAGCACACGCCTCGTTGCTGGAGGCATGATCAGGCTGAGGCTGGCTGGCCGCTTCACCGGTCGGCTCAACGTCTTCGCCTTCCTCTCCTTCGTCGTCTTCGCCTTCATCGCTGGAGGCGATCTCCTCTGCCGAGTCTTCACCCACTGCCGGGTCCAGCCCGAACCACTCCTCCAGCTGGGCAACGCCGTCGTCATTAATTTCAGGAGCGAAGAAGCTGATGTCACTACACTCGATGATCGTCGAAGCGTGCTGAGCAATAGCCGGCCGCACCTCCTCCATCTCTTTGTCGGCCTCCAGCCGCCAGGTGCGCAGCTGGTCCAGGTTCAGCCCCGGATACGAGGCTCGGACAAACTCCAGCGCCTGCCCAGCTCCAGGCCGGGCTGTCGATGCCTTCCAGGCCTCGAAGCGACCAACCGCAACCTCCAGCCAGTCGGTAGTCCGACTCGGGGTGCGGGGAATCGTCTTGCTTGGCCAGAGGGCGGCCAACACCTGCGCCCTGGCGCGCTGGAGGCGGCGGAGCATACGGTGAGCCGGCTGTAGCCGGGCTTGGACCACCAAGAGTTGCTCCTCAAGCGTCCGGCTCGCGTCCGGCGCGATTTCACCCCCCGCCTGCCGGCGTGCCTCGCGATGGGCCTCGATGGTTTGGGTGGCGAAGACAGAGTAGCCGGGAAAGTAGTCTGCACAGAGAACAAGAAGCAGCACAAGTCAGAACACACATGAGGGATCAAGGGGCAGGCAAGGAGTGAAGAAGGCGGCTTACCATCGATCAGATCCTCGATACGACTGAAGCCCTCGCTCAGCGCCTGCTTCGCTTCAGCCCAGCCCTCCGCTTCGGTCTCGAACACGGCCTTCAGGGTGTCCTCGCTGTCCTGCACCTTCTTCAGGGCCGCCTTGTGGCTCTCCTCCTGGTCGGCCAACTTCTTGGCCAGGCGGTCACGCTCCAGGACCAAGGCGTTGTACTTGGCTTCCTTGGCGCGAAGGGCGGCCTGGGCCCCGCTGAGCTGCCCCCTCAAGTCGGCATTGGCTCCTGCAAGCATGAAGACAAAGAAAAAATTAATAAGGAAGAAGTTGTCAAGGAAGATCCGACCCGGCTGCTCAGCAGTCGGCCCGAATCTCGGGGACTACACCCAGTGGGTGCACTGACGCGCCCCCACAGGAGATGAATGAGACAAAGCACGCACTTCGGCTGCTGGTTAGGTCCTCGGTTCTCCGGCCTAGCTCCTGAGCCTGGGAGTTGAAGGCGGCTGCGCGAAGGTTATGATACTCCTGGAAGATTATACAGGAGGCGAGGATAAGTTAAGTTGTCAGGACCTAGTAAGTTCCAAGCCGCCTGCGCAGCAGCCGACTCGGAACTCAGGGACTACACCCAGTGGGTGCGCTGACGCGCCCCCACGGAAGAAATGAAAAGAGAAAAATAACCAAGGCCAAAAGACTCACCCGGATGACGGCCCGCGTCACGAGGAACTCTTGGGTGTATCGCTGCAGAGAGGCGGCCTGAGCTTAAAGCCGGTTCTGGACCTCCTGGGCCGCCGCGTTCAGCTCGGCCGTCCCCCCGCTGGGAGTCCACTCGGACGTGCTGTCGCGGGCCGCCTCCAGGGCCTCCGTCGTCTGGCTAGCGCCCGCAACTCGGTGCGGTTCTGGCGCGGAGGCGCCACCCCCTGCGCGCCGGCGCAATGCCGGCTGCACCTCGAGGCCGGCCCCTGCCTCCGGCTCGCCCCCGGACGGCTGCTCTGGTGCCGCAGCTGATTGGTCGCTTTGGCCCGCTCCAGTCGGCGCCGTCTACGGCGCCCCCTCCACGAAGATCACGTGGTCCTCCCTCCTCTCCATCACCGGCGGGCCTTGGTCGACCTCCTCCGACGGGGGCACGGGAATGTCGGGGGCCACGGCGCGGAGGGGAACGACAAGCAGCGGAGGCTAGTTGTGCGAGGCCTCCACCTCCGTCTCCGCGGCCGCCGCCTCTGCCCGGGCCTTGGCCGCCGCATCGGCCTGCTCCTTCGTTGCCTGGGCGGTCCTTCGCTCCGCCGCCTCCCGCTCCTCCCGCGCCTCCCATGCGTTCCGCTCCGTGGCCTCCCTAAGGTCGGCGGGGGGATCCATGCGACGGGAACCTGAAGACCCTCCAGTCGGCCCGACTACGGAGCCGCCAGGACCCCGCTCAAGGGAAAGCGGTGCCCTGTCCGGCGAATAAAGAAAGGTTTAGAAGAGCTTCGGTCGAAAAAGACAAGAAAAAAATATATGCAAGACAATCAACGACTTACGCCGAGATCGCCTGCGGCTGTTTCACCGCCTTGCGAAAGCGGGCCGCCTTCACGGCCGCCTCATCCTGCTTGGTCGCCGCCGTAGAAGCCTTGGATTTCTTCGGCCGGCTACCGAAGAAGGTCGACGCGGCCCGGTGCTTCTGCGTGCCGCCACGGGCAGCCGGCACGGCAGACGGGCCCGTGCCTTGATGATCAAGCGTCGGCTGGCGGTGCGGGGCGACTTCTCCCTCGTCGTCGTCCGACCAGTCTTCGAAGCCTGCCCCGAGCCCCGCGCCTCCGGCCTCGTCACCTTCCCCCATGATGGCGTCTTCCATGGCGGCCGCTCCCAGGTCCGGATCGTTGGCATCGTCCACCGTGCGGTCGGGGAGGAGTTGGCGCTCTACCCTTGCGGCCCCGGATGTCGGCGGAAGAAGAGGGTTCTGCTAAAGGCAAACCAACTGATCAAGGGTCGGCTATCATGAGGCCGGCTACAAAAAGGAAGGAAAGAAGAAAAACTTACGGCAGGCGGAGGGTTGGCGCGAGAATATGGCTCCTTGCCGTATCGCCAGTCCTCGGCGAGCTTGCAGTTGGAGATGTAGTTCACCATGTAAGACACCTCTGCATGAGGCATCTCCCTGGTGCTCAGCCGGCATGGGTCGAAGCGGCTGCTCATCTGGCAAATCATGTGAGGCCGGCCTTGGAGCGGAAGTACCTGGCGCTCCATGAAGGCAGCCACCAAGTCGGCTCCAGTCAGGCCCTCCGACTGGATCATCACCCGGAGCCAGGAGATGGCTGCGTTCCCGGCCTGAGACAGCGACCTGGCCCGGTAGCTCCACGAAGGTTGCCTCCTAGCCGGTGGGCCGGCTACGTAAGCCGGCAGGTTGACGTAGTCGCCTTGCGGGGCGATGTTCCTCACGTAAAAGTAGGACTTCTGCCAGAGCTTCACCGACTGGATCTGCGGGATGGGCGGGAACGGATTGTTCTCGCTCGCCCGCCTCATGGCAATGAAGGATCCACCGGGGGCGGGCACGCCCGCGACGACGGTGCCGAGCTTGCTTTGGAAGAATTCCCCCAGAGCTCGAGCATGGGGAGAACCCCAAGAAAGCCCTCGCACAGGGTGACGAAAGCCGACAGCAGCATCACCGTGTTGGGCGTGAGGTGATGCGGCTGGAGGTGGTAGAATTCAAGGAAGGCTCGAAGGAATCCGCTCGCCGGGAGGCCGAAGCCGTGCAGGCAGTGCGAGCGGAAGATCACCCGCTCGCCCTCCTCCGGTGCCGGTGAAATCTCCCTCGCCGGCGCTTGACGAACCCGCACGAAGTTCTCGCCCGGCAGGCGCCGTGTCCGGTGGAGGAACTTGACGTGGTCCTCGTGGACGTTCGAGCCGTCCCACGAGCTTGACAGCGCCATGGGAGCGGCGCGGCGAGGAGCGAGACGATGCGACGGTGGAGGCGCGCACGACCCCGCTACGGCGGGACCAAAGGACCTGAGAGGTCCGACGGCGGAACGGCGCGGCAAAGGGTTGCTGCGGCGGCGGAAAGAAGAAGAAGGAAGGCGAGAAGGGGCAGAGCGAGGGAGAACGTGCGAGCCTCTGCCGCTCCCCCTCCTCCCCCTACTTATAGACCCGCGCGGCGGAGTCGAAGGGGCATGGCGTGGGGGAACGTGGGGATCAACTGTGCCCACTCCCCCACGTCCCGCGATAATTGCGCCCTGATGGCGTAATAAAACCGCCGCGGGAAGGCAAGCGGTCTGTGTGGGCCGCAGAAGATCCGCGTCCGGGCCGAGGCCTAGGAGTGGTGGGCCCGGGCCTGCGGCGGCGTCCCGTCGTGCGCGTGCACTGGCAGGATCTCCTTGCCACGTGGCCCGCGGGATGGCGCGCGGTCAACTCGCAGGCCGACCCGCGTTCCTGCCAACGAGAAACGGGGCTTCCCGAAGACGACGCGCACAAGCATAACCGGCCCCTCAAGATAGGAAGCTGACCGAGCTTTTTGTCCTTTTGTCAGCCTCAAAGCTCGATCAGCTTCGGGGACTACTGTCGGAGTAAATAACCATGGGTAGCCTAGCCGGCTCCCCCTGGCCCTTCTGAAAAAATTACGAGCTGATCCGGCCCTCAAGAATCCAAAACATGGGTCCGCCTTCCCCTTGCCGGCTGTCTCCCAGGCTGGCTATCGGAAGGCAACCCGACTTTAGCCCTCGTGAAGAAAGCAGCGGGAGGGCCGGCTCCGAGAAGCCGGCCTCGAGAAGGCCGACTCCAAGAAGCTGGCTCCCACAAAGCGGTCAAGATCATACCCTTGAAGTCTGCATCCACATAACGGCGATGTGACGGGGCGTGGCTACAGTAAAGCCTGCCACCCCCGAGTCCCGGAGCACGCCTGGCACAGTGCGCCATACGGGTGGCCATGACCCGTCCGGCGCGGCACTGTTGCCACGTTGACCCTGATGTCATCCACGACGGGCTGCCAGCGCGGCCCATGGGCGGTGGGCCCCTTCAGGAAGAGAGACACCCGAAGGCGGCCAGGCCTCCCCCAGTCGGCCCAAGACAGAGCCGGCTCCCCACAGCCGGCTTGCCACCTCCCTCGAAGGAGACGCCAAGGAGACAAGACGCGGTGAGGCTACAGCGATCACCCGCCGGACGGCGGCACTGTAGTCACGCCCACCTCAGCGAAGCCCTTGTCACCAGGATTGAGCAAAAGTAACCAGCCGCCGACAAGGCCCTGGACAGTGGGGCCTGCCTGTCGACCAAGGAGCCGGCAGCCGGCGGAACCCACCAGCCGGCGGGCCCCAGCAGCCGGTGCAGAAGCCGGCGGGTGTAGACACATACGACTGGGCCCCAGGCCCAGCCGAATTACCATTGTATCCCCGGGGGGTAGGCCTATATAAACCCCCCGGGACACCCATGCAAAGGGTTGATCCCTGCTAGTTTTAGACACCACATAGGGAGGAGAAGAGAGCGAGCAGTGCCCTTCTTCCTCCTCTCGCCAAACAGCTCACGGAGCATCGTGTAGCTACTTGTTCATCTAGTGATCATGCGGAGACCCCGCAAAGCAGCAGTAGGGGTGTTATCTCCACGGAGAGCCCCGAAGCTGGGTAAGATTCGCCGGCGTGCATGTCTTCGCCTCATCCCGTTTCCAGGCACTGGCGACGTCTTATTGGCTCCCACAATGATAAGCCACCCGTTGGCATATGTCGCACCTACCACCCGACACAAGACTTAAATAAACTACCTGGGCGGAACTTGGTTTGAATGGTGTGAAGTACAGTGGGGCACGTATAGGAAATCCATGGTGGTGCACCACTGGTGGTCCGTCCGCTCGGGAACAAAGGGATCGGACATGTTTTCATGTCTAGAAGCTTCCATGTGCAGCCACAAGCCAATATGGGCTCTGGCTTAGTTGAGTAGGTAGTGTGACCTCTTCCGTGATAGGCTAGAAGATGTAGAATGAGTACCTATCCGTGGGTTAAGGGGGAATACTTTCGAAAGACTATGTCTCGGTCATCCTGTTCTCAAACGCCATGCAGTGCGAGAACTTCAAAGGAGGTGGCCGAGTCTTGTGGGGAAAAGCGTGCAAACCTCTATAGAGTGTTAAAACCTAATGATTAGTCATGTCCCCAATTACAGATAATTTGGGCATCTAGTAGTGGAAATGTCGGGAGATCTAATCACTCTTAATTTAAACAGTTGGGTTTTAAATGAAACTTTGGGAATGGACTGAGTCGGGTTTGCCAACTCACCCTATGCAATTTTGTACTAGTAGAATAAAATCTTTTATTCTAGGGAAAAACTTGCTTTATGCAAAAAAATAAACTAAGAGCTTTCCACCAGCCGGATTGCATGTACAAATAGGTTCATTATTCTTATGATGTGACTTGCCAGTACATTCAATGTACTGACCTACATGGCTGCAACGTCTTTTCTTGCAGGAATTTCTACGACGGGTAAGAGTTACTTGTAGGGTTACGGTCTACACTCAACTTGCCGTTGGTGCTGATGAGACTCCACACCTGTTTTATTGTTTCGGCTGAGACTTATGAGGTGTATATATATATCACTTTTATGTTATTTATACATGTGATTGCACTTCGATATATACAACGATGTACTGTGTGTGCCAGCATAGTGATCCAGGGATGGCACGGATACACAAAGGCTTGACCGTTTGAGGTCAGGTCACTAGATGGACGGAAGTTTCCTCGGCAGAACACCTCCGCCGGAGCCCTAGATTGGTTTATCCCAGGTTCCTCCTCGAGACGGCGGCGCTTCGTCCCAAAAGCTTCCTCTTGATTTTTTCTAGGTCAAAACACACATTGTAGAAGATGATGGGCATTAGAGGCCTATGAGGTGGCCCACAAGGTAGGGGCGCGCCCAGGGGCGTAGAGCGCGCCCCGCGCCCTTGTGGATGGCTGGTGGCCCCCCTTGGTGCTTTCTTCACCCAATATTTTCTATACATTCCAAAATAATTCTCGGTGAAGTTTCAGAACTTTTGGAGTTGTGCAGAATAGGACTCTAATATTTGGTCCTTTTCCAGTCCAGAATTCCAGCTGCCGGCATTCTCCCTCTTTGTGTAAACCTTATAAAATAAGAGAGAAAAGGCATAAGTATTGTGATATAATGTGTAATAAAAGCCCATAATGCAACAAATATCAATATAAAAGCATGATGCAAAATGGACGTACCACTTCGGATTTAACTGACGTTGGTGATCAACAATGGGTTTAGCATCAAGTTCCATATTAATATTGTGCTAACATAGAGTGGGAGTAACATCGTTTAAATCATCAAGAGTGAAGGAAATATGCCCTAGAGGCAATAATAAAGTTATTATTTATTTCCTCATATCATGATAAATGTTTATTATTCATGCTAGAATTGTATTAACCGGAAACTTAGTACATGTGTGAATACATAGACAAACTAAGTGTCACTAGTATGCCTCTACTTGACTAGCTCGTTAATCAAAGATGGTTTAGTTTCGTAGCCATGGACAAGAGTTGCCATTTGATGAACGGGATCACGTCATTAGAGAATGATGTGATTGACTTGACCCATCCGTTAGCTTAGCATGATGATCGTTTAGTTTGTTGCTATTGCTTTCTTCATAACTTATACATGTTCCTATGACTATGATATTATGCAACTCCCAGATACCGGAGGAACTCTTAGTGTGCTATAAAACATCATAACGTAATTGGGTGACTATAAATATGCTCTACAGGTATCTCCGATGCTGTTTGTTGAGTTGGCATAGGTCGAGATTAGGACTTGTCATTACGTGTATCGGAGAGGTATCTCTAGGCCCTCTCGGTAACGCACATCGCTATAAGCCTTGCAAGCAATGTGACTAATGAGTTAGTTATGGGATGTTGCATTACGGAATGAGTAAAGAGACTTGCCGGTAACGAGATTGAACTAGGTGTTGAGATACCGACGATTGAATCTCGGGCAAGTAACATACCAATGACAAAGGGAACAACATATGCTGTTATGCGGTTTGACCGATAAAGATCTTCGTAGAATATGTAGGAGCCAATATGCGCATCCAGGTTCCACTATTGGTTATTAACCGGAGATGAGTCTCGGTCATGTCTACATAGTTCTAGAACCCATAGGGTCCGCACGCTTAATGTTCGATGACGATCGATATTATGAGTTTATGTGTTTTGATGTACCAAAGGTTGTTCAGAGTCCCGGATGGGATCATGAACATGACGAGGAGTCTTGAAATGGCCGAGAAATAAGGATTTATATATTCGAAGCCTACATTTGGACATCGAAAGAGTTCCGGGTGAAATCAGGATTTTACCGGAGTGCCGGAGGGGTTACCAGAACCCCCCGGGGGTTCAAGGGCCTTGTTGGGACCTAGTGGAGAGAGAGAGGGGTCGGCCAGGGCAGGCCGCGCGCCCCCTCCCGCTCTGGTCCGAATTGGACTAGGAAGGGGGGCGGCGCCCCCCTTTCCTTCTCCTTCTCCCCCTTCCTTTCCCCTCCTAGTAGGAGTAGGAAAGAGGGGAGTCCTACTCCTAATAGGAGGAGGACTCCTCCTCCTGGCACGCCCTACAGGCCCGGCCGGCCTCCTCTCTTGCTCCTTTATATACCGGGGCAGGGGGCACCCTAGAACACACAAGTTGATCATTGATCTCTCCCAGCCGTGTGCGGTGCCCCCCTCCACCATAATCC
The DNA here is from genome assembly GCF_002162155.2 of Triticum dicoccoides. NCBI lineage: Eukaryota > Viridiplantae > Streptophyta > Magnoliopsida > Poales > Poaceae > Triticum > Triticum dicoccoides. Next base: position 642,609,728 of record NC_041388.1, on the reverse strand, counting down.
ACCTCGGTCATACTGTAGCGCTGCTTAGGCGAAGCCCTGCGACGGTAGCTTCATCAACATCGTCACCACGCCGTCGTGCTGACGAAACTCTCCCTCAAGCTCTACTGGATCGTGAGTTCGCGGGACGTCACCGAGCTGGACGAGTTTTGAACGCGGAGGTGTCGTACGTTCCTTGCTGAGGATCGGTCAATGGTGAAGACGTACGGCTACATCAACCGCGTTGTCATAACGCTTCCGCTTAACGGTCTACGAGGGTACGTGGACGACACTCTCCCCTCTTGTTACTATGCATCACCATGATCTTGCGTGTGCATAGGATTTTTTTAAATTACTACGTTCCCCAACAGTGGCATCAGAGCCAGGTTTATGCGTAGATGTTATATGCACGAGCAGAACGCAAGTGAGTTGTGGGTAATACAAGTCATACTGCTTACCAGCATGTCATACTTTGGTTCGGCGGTATTGTTGGATGAAGCGGCCTGGACCGACATTACGCGTACGCTTACACGAGACTGGTTCTACCGATGTGCTTTGCACACAGGTGGCTGGCGGATGTCAGTTTCTCCAACTTTAGTTGAACAGAGTGTGTCTATGCCCGATCCTTGTGAAGGTTAAAAAAACACTAACTTGACGAACTATCATTGTGGTTTTGATGCGTAGGTAAGAACGGTTCTTGCTCAGCCCGTAGCAGCCACGTAAAATTTGCAACAACAAAGTAGAGGACATCTAACTTGTTTTTGCAGGGCATGTTGTGATGTGATATGGTCAAGACATGATGCTATATTTATTGTATGAGATGATCATGTTTTGTAATGGAGTTATTAGCAACTTGCAGGAGCCATATGGTTGTCGCTTTATAGTATGCAATGCAATCGCCCTGTAATTGCTTTACTTTATCACTAAGAGGTAGCGATAGTCGTAGAAGCAATAGATGGCGAGACGACAACGATGCTACGATGGAGATCAAGGTGTCACGCCGGTGACGATGGTGATCATGATGGTGCTTTGGAGATGGAGATCAAAGGCACAAGATGATGATGGCCATATCATATCACTTATATTGATTGCATGTGATGTTTATCCTTTATGGATCTTAATTTGCTTTGTTTGACGGTAGCATTATAAGATGATCTCTCACTAAATTTCAAGGTAAAAGTGTTCTCCTTGAGCATGCACCATTGCCAAAGTTCGTAGTGCCGAGACACCATGTGATGATCGGGTGTGATAATGTTGGGGAACGTAGTAATTTCCAAATTTTCCTACACTCACGCAAGATCATGGTGATGCATAGAAACGAGAGGGGAGAGTGTTGTCTACATACCCTCGTAGACCGAAAGCGGAAGCATTAGCACAACGCGGATGATGTAGTCGTACGTCTTCACGATCCGACCGATCAAGTACCGAACGTATGACACCTCCGAGTTCAGCACACGTTTAGTCTGATGACGTCCCTCGAACTCCGATCCAGCTGAGTGTTGAGGGAGAGTTACGTCAGCACAACGACATGGTGACAATGTTGATGTTCTACCGACGCTGGGCTTCGCCTAAGCACCGCTACAGTATTATCGAGGTGGACTATGGTGGAGGGGGCACCGCACACGGCTAAGAGATCAAGAGATCAATTGTTCTGTCTATGGGGTGCCCCCTGCCCCCGTATATAAAGGAGCAAGGGGGGTGCGGCCGGCCAGGGAGAGGGCGCGCCAGGAGGAGTCCTACTCCCACCGGGAGTAGGACTCCCCCCCTTTCCTAGTTGGAATAGGATTCGGGAGAAGGAAAGAGGGGGCCGGCCCCCTTACCCTAAACCAATTCGGTTTGGGCCTTGGGGGGCGCGCCCCACAGTTCCCTTGCTGCCCTCTATTTCCACTAAGGCCCATGTAGGCCCATTAACACACCGGGGGGTTCCAGTAACCTCCCAGTACTCCGGTAAAATCCCGATTTCACCCGGAACACTTCCGACATCCAAATATAGGCTTCCAATATATCAATCTTTATGTCTCGACCATTTCGAGACTCCTCGTCATGTCCTTGATCACATCCGGGACTCCGAACAACCTTCGGTACATCAAAACATATAAACTCATTATATAACTGTCATCGTAACGTTAAGTGTGCGGACCCTACGGGTTCGAGAACGTTGTAGACATGACCGAGATACGTCTCCGGTCAATAACCAATAGCGTAACCTGGATGCTCATATTGGCTCCTACATATTCTACGAAGATCTTTATCGGTCAAACCGCATAACAATATACGTTGTTCCCTTTGTCATCGGTATGTTACTTGCCCGAGATTCGATCGTCGGTATCTCAATACCTAGTTCAATCTCGTTACCGGCAAGTCTCTTTACTCGTTTCGTAATACATCATCCCGCAACTAACTCATTAGTTGCAATGCTTGCAAGGCTTAAGTGATGTGCATTACCGAGAGGGCCCAGAGATACCTCTCCGACAATCGGAGTGACAAATCCTAATCTCGAAATACGCCAACCCAACAAGTACCTTTGGAGACACCTGTAGAGCACCTTTATAATCACCTATTTACATTGTGACGTTTGGTAGCACACAAAGTTTTCCTCCGGTAAATGGGAGTTGCATAATCTCATAGTCATAGGAACATGTATAAGTCATGAAGAAAGCAATAGCAACAAACTAAACGATCAAGTGCCAAGCTAACGGAATGGGTCAAGTCAATCACATCATTCTCCTAATGATGTGATGTGATCACGTTAATCAAATGACAACCCATGTCAATGGTTAGTAAACTTAACCATCTTTGATCAACGAGCTAGTCAAGTAGAGGCATATTAGTGACACTCTGTTTGTCTATGTATTCACACATGTATTATGTTTCCGGTTACTACAATTCTAGCATGAATAATAAACATTTATCATGATATAAGGAAATAAATAATAACTTTATTATTACCTCTAGGGCATATTTACTTCAGTCTCCCACTTGCACTAGATTCAGTAATCAAGATTACACAATAATGATTCTAACACCCATGGAGCCTTGGTGCTGATCATGTTTTTCTCGTGGAAGAGGCTTAGTCAACGGGTCTACAACATTCAGATCCGTATGTATCTTGCAAATTTCTATGTCTCCCACCTGGACTAAATCCTGGATGGAATTGAAGCGTCTCTTGATGTGCTTGGTTCTCTTGTGAAATCTGGATTCCTTCGCCAAGGCAATAGCTCCAGTATTGTCACAAAAGATTTTCATTGGACCTGATGCACTAGGTATGACACCTAGATCGGATATGAACTCCTTCATCCAAACTCCTTCATTTGCTGCTTCCGAAGCAGCTATGTACTCCGCTTCACATGTAGATCCCGCCACAACACTTTGTTTAGAACTGCACCAACTGAGAACTGCACCGTTCAATGTAAACACGTATCTGGTTTGCGATTTAGAATCGTCCGGATCAGTGTCAAAGCTTGCATCAACGTAACCGTTTACGATGAGCTCTTTGTCACCTCCATAAATGAGAAACATACCCTTAGTCCTTTTCAGGTATTTCAGGATGTTTTTGACCGTTGTCCAGTGATCCACTCCTGGATCACTTTGGTACGTCCCTTCTAGACTTATAGCAAGGCACACATCAGGTCTGGTACACAACATTGCATACATGATCGAGCCTATAGCTGAAGCATAGGGAACATCTTTCATTTTCTCTCTATCTTCTGCAGTGGTCGGGCATTGAGTCTTACTCAACTTCACACCTTGTAACACAGGCAAGGACCCTTTCTTTGCTTGATCCATTTTGAACTTCTTTAAAACTTTGTCAAGGTATGTGCTTTGTGAAAGTCCAATTAAGCATCTTGATCTATCTCTATAGATCTTGATGCCCAATATGTAAGCAGCTTCACCGAGGTCTTTCATTGAAAAACTCATATTCAAGTATCCCTTTATGCTATCCAGAAATTCTATATCATTTCCAATCAGCAATATGTCATCCACATATAATATCAGAAATGCTACAGAGCTCCCACTCACTTTCTTGTAAATACAGGCTTCTCCAAAAGTCTGTATAAAACCAAATGCTTTGATCACACTATCAAAGCGTTTATTCCAACTCCGAGAGGCTTGCACCAGTCCATAAATGGATCGCTGGAGCTTGCACACTTTGTTAGCTCCCTTTGGATCGAAAAAACCTTTCGGTTGCATCATATACAACTCTTCTTCCAGAAATCCATTCAGGAATGCAGTTTTGACATCCATTTGCCAAATTTCATAATCATAAAATGCGGCAATTGCTAACATGATTCGGACATACTTAAGCATCGCTACGGGTGAGAAAGTCTCATCGTAGTCAATCCCTTGAACTTGTCGAAAACCTTTCGCAACAAGTTGAGCTTTGTAGACAGTAACATTATCGTCAACGTCAGTCTTCTTCTTGAAGATCTATTTATTCTCAATTGCTTGCCGATCATCGGGCAAGTCAACCAAAGTCCATACTTTGTTCTCATACATGGATCCCATCTCAGATTTCATGGCCTCAAGCCATTTTGCGGAATCTGGGCTCACCATCGCTTCTTCATAGTTCGTTGGTTCATCATGATCTAGTAGCATGACTTACAGAATAGGATTACCGTACCATTATGGTGTGGATCTTACTCTGGTTGATTTACGAGGTTCAGTAACAACTTGATCTGAAGTTTCATGATCATCATCATTAACTTCCTCACTAATTGGTGTAGGTGTCGTAGAAACCGTTTTCGATGATGAACCACTTTCCAATAAGGGAGCAGGTACGGTTACCTCATCAAGTTCTACTTTCCTCCCACTCACTTCTTTCGAGAGAAACTCCTTCTCCATAAATGTTCCAAATTTAGCAACAAAAGTCTTGCCTTCGGATCCATGATAGAAGGTGTACCCAATAGTCTCCTTTGGGTATCCTATGAAGACACATTTCCCCGATTTGGGTTCGAGCTTATCAGGTTGAAGCATTTTCACATAAGCATCATAGCCCCAAACTTTAAGAAATGACAACTTCAGTTTCTTGCCAAACCACAGTTCATAAGGTGTTGTCTCAACGGATTTCGATGGTGCCCTATTTAACGTGAATGCGGTCGTCTCTAAAGCATAACCCCAAAACGATAGCGGTAAATCAGTAAGAGACATCATAGATCGCACCATATCTAGTAAAGTACGATTACAACGTTCAGACACACCATTACGTTGTGGTGTTCCAGGTGGCGTGAGTTGCGAAACTATTCCGCATTGTTTCAAATGAAGACCAAACTCATAACTCAAATATTCTCCTCCACGATCTGATCGTAGAAACTTCATTTTTCTTGTTACGATGATTTTCTACTTCACTATGAAATTCTTTGAACTTTTCAAATGTTTCAGACTTATGTCTCATTAAGTAGATATACCCATATATGCTTAAATCATCTGTGAAGGTGAGAAAATAACGATATCCGGCACGAGCCTCAATATTCATCGGACCACATACATCTGTATGGATGATCTCCAACAAATATATTCCTCTCGCCATAGTTCCGGAGAACCGCATTTTAGTCATCTTGCCCATGAGGCACGGTTCGCAAGTACCAAGTGATTCATAATCAAGTGGTTCCAAAAGTCCATCAGTATGGAGTTTCTTCATGCGCTTTACTCTGATATGACCTAAACGGCAGTGCCACAAATAAGTTGCACTATCATTATCAACTCTGCATCTTTTGGCTTCAATATTATGAATATGTGTATCACTACTATCGAGATTCAACAAAAATAGACCATTCTTCAAGGGTTCATGACCATAAAAGATATTACTCATATAAATAGAACAACCATTATTCTCTGATTTAAATGAATAACCATCTCGCATCAAACAAGATCCAGATATAATGTTCATGCTCAACGCTGGCACCAAATAACAATTATTTAGGTCTAATACTAATCCCGAAGGTAGATGTAGAGGCAGCGTGCCGACCGTGATAACATCAACTTTGGAACCATTTCCCACACGCATCGTCACCTCGTCCTTAGCCAATCTTCGCTTAATCCGTAGACCCTGTTTCAAGTTGCAAATGTTAGCAACAGAACTAGTATCGAATACCGAGGTGCTACTGCGAGCATTAGTAAGGTACACATCAATAACATGTATATCACATATACCTTTGTTCACTTTGCCATCCTTCTTATCCGCCAAATACTTGGGGCAGTTCCGCTTCCAATGACCAGTCTGCTTGCAGTAGAAGCACTCAGTCTCAGGCTTAGGTCCAGACTTGGGTTTCCTCTCCTGAGCAGCAACTTGTTTGCTTTTCTTCTTGAAGTTCCCCTTCTTCTTCCCTTTGCCCTTTTTCTTGAGACTGGTGGTCTTATTGACCATCAACACTTGGTGCTCCTTCTTAATTTCTACCACTGCGGCCTTTAGCATCGCGAAGAGCTCGGGAATAGTCTTATTCATCCCTTGCATGTTATAGTTCATCACGAAGCTTTTGTAGCTTGGTGGCAGTGATTGAAGAACTCTGTCAATGACACTATCAACAGGAAGATTAACTCCCAGTTGAGTCAAGTGATTATGATACCCAGACATTTTGAGTATATGTTCACTGACAGAACTATTCTCCTCCATCTTGCAGCTATAGAACTTATTGGAGGCTTCAAACTCTCATTCCGGGCATTTGCTTGAAATATTAACTTCAACTCCTGGAACATCTCATATGCTCCATGACGTTCAAAACATCGTTGAAGACCCGGTTCTAAGCCGTAAAGCATGACACACTGAACTATCGAGTAGTCACCAGCTTTGCTCTGCCAGACGTTCATAACATCTGGTGTTGCTCCTGCAGCAGGCTTGGCACTTAGCGGTGCTTCCAGGACGTAATTCTTCTATGCAGCAATGAGGATGATCCTCGAGTTACGGACCCAGTCCGTGTAATTGCTACCATCATCTTTCAACTTTGCTTTCTCAAGGAACGCATTAAAATTCAACGGAACAACAGCATGGGCCATCTATCTACAATCAACATAGACAAGCAAGATACTATGAGGTACTAAGTTCATGATAAATTTAAGTTCAATTAATCATATTATTTAAGAACTCCCACTTAGATAGACATCCCTCTAATGCTCTAAGTGATCACGTGATCCAAATCAACTAAACCATGTCCGATCATCACGCGAGATGGAGTAGTTTCAATGGTGAACATCACTATGTTGATCATATCTACTATATGATTCACGCTCGACCTTTCGGTCTCCGTGTTTCGAGGCCATATCTGTTATATGCTAGGCTCGTCAAGTTTAACCTGAGTATTCCGCGTCTGCAACTGTTTTGCACCCGTTGTATTTGAACGTAGAGCCTATCACACCCGATCATCACATGGTGTCTCAGCATGAAGAACTTTCGCAGTGGTGCATGCTCAGGGAGAACACTTATACTTTGATAATTTAGTGAGGGATCATCTTATAATGATACCGTCAATCAAAGCAAGATAAGATGCATAAAAGATAAACATCACATGTAAGCAATATAAGTGATATGATATGGCCATCATCATCTTGTGCTTGTGATCTCCATCTCCGAAGCACCGTCATGATCACCATCATCACCGGCGTGACACCTTGATCTCCATCGTAGCATCGTTGTCGTCTCGCCAATCTTATGCTTCCATGACTATCGCTACCGCTTAGTGATAAAGTAAAGCATTACAGGGCGATTGCATTGCATACAATAAAGCGACAGCCATATGGCTCCTGCCAGTTGCCGATAACTTGGTTACAAAACATGGTCATCTCATACAATAAAATTTAGCATCAAGTCTTGACCATATCGCATCACAACATGCCCTGCAAAAACTAGTTAGATGTCCTCTACTTTGTTGTTGCAAATTTTACGTGGCTGCTACGGGTTTAGCAAGAACCGTTCTTACCTACGCATCAAAACCACAGCGATAGTTTGTCAACTTGGTGTTGTTTTAAACTTCGCAAGGACCGGGCGTAGCCACACTCGGTTCAACTAAAGTTGGAGAAACTGACACCCGCCAGCCACCTGTGTGCAAAGCACGTCGGTAGAACCAGTCTTGCGTAAGCATACGCGTAATGTCGGTCCGGGCCGCTTCATCCAACAGTACCGCCGAACCAAAATATGACATGCTGGTAAGCAGTATGACTTATATCGCCCACAACTCACTTGTGTTCTACTCGTGCATATGACATCTACGCATAAAACCTGGCTCGGATGCCACTGTTGGGAACGTAGTAATTTCAAAATTTTCCTACGCACACGCAAGATCATGGTGATGCATAGCAGCGAGAGGGGAGAGTGTTGTCTACATACCCTCGTAGACCGAAAGCGGAAGCGTTAGCACAACGCGGTTGATGTAGTCGTACGTCTTCATGATCCGATCGATCAAGTACAGAACGTACGGCACCTCCGAGTTCAGCACACGTTCAGTCCGATGATGTCCCTCGAACTCTGATCCAGCTGAGTGTTGAGGGAGAGTTTCGTCAGCATGATGGCGTGGTGACGATGTTGATGTTCTACCGACGCAGGGCTTCGCCTAAGCACCGCTATCGTATTATCGAGGTGGACTATGGTGGAGGGGGGAACCACACACGGCTAAGAGATCAAGAGATCAACTATTCTGTCTATGGGGTGCCCATGCCCCCATATATAAAGGAGCAAGGGGGGTGCGGCCGGCCAGGGAGAGGGCACGCTAGGAGGAGTCATACTCCCACCGGGAGTAGGACTCCCCCCTTTCCTAGTTGGAATAGGATTCGGGAGAAGGAAAGCAAGAGGGGAAGAAGGAAAGAGGGGGCCGGCCCCCCTTGCCCTAAACCAATTCGGTTTGGGACTTGCGGGGGCGTGCCCCACACTTCCCTTGCTGCCCTCTATTTCCACTAAGGCCCATGTAGGCCCATTAAGCCCCCGAGGGGTTCCGGTAACCTCTCGGTACTCCGGTAAAATCCCGATTTCACCCAGAACACTTCCGACATCCAAATATGGGCTTCCAATATATCAATCTTTATGTCCCGACAATTTTGAGACTCCTCGTCATGTCCTTGATCACATCCGGGACTCCGAACAACCTTCGGTACATCAAAACATATAAGCTCATAATATAACTGTCATCATAACGTTAAGCGTGCGGACCCTACGGGTTCGAGAATGTTGTAGACATGACCGAGATACGTCTCCGATCAATAACCAATAGCGGAACCTGGATGCTCATATTGGCTCCTACATATTCTACGAAGATCTTTATCAGTCAAACTGCATAACAACATACGTTGTTCCCTTTCTTATCGGTATGTTACTTGCCCGAGATTCGATCGTCGGTATCTCAATACCTAGTTCAATCTCGTTACCGGCAAGTCTCTTTACTTGTTTCCGTAATACATCATCCCGCAACTAACTCATTAGTTGCAATGCTTGCAAGGCTTAAGTGATGTGCATTACCGAGAGGGCCCAGAGATACCTCTCCGATAATCGGAGTGACAAATCCTAATCTCGAAATACGCCAACCCAACAAGTACCTTTGGAGACACCTATAGAGCACCTTTATAATCACCTAGTTACGTTGTGACGTTTGGTAGCACACAAAGTGTTCCTCTGTTAAACGGGAGTTGCATAATCTCATAGTCATAGGAACATGTATAAGTCATGAAGAAAGCAATAGCAACAAACTAAACGATCAAGTGCTACGCTAACGGAATGGGTCAAGTCAATCACATCATTCTCCTAATGATGTGATCCCGTTAATCAAATGACAACCCATGTCAATGGTTAGGAAACTTAACCATCTTTGATCAACGAGCTAGTCAAGTAGAGGCATACTAGTGACACTCTGTTTGTCTATGTATTCACACATGTATTATGTTTCCGGTTAATACAATTCTAGCTTGAATAATAAACATTTATCATGATATAAGGAAATAAATAATAACTTTATTATTGCCTCTAGGGCATATTTCCTTCAGATAAGCTCAACATTCATCTACAATGGGTGTAAGACAGTTTTGCACACGCAGAATACTCCAGTTAAACTTGATGAGCCTATCATATGCAGATATGGCCTCGGAACACTAAAACCAAAAGGTCGAGCGTGAATCATATAGTAGATATGATCAATATAGAGATGTTCACCATTGAAAACTACTCCATCTCACGTGATGATCGGTTATGGTTTAGTTGATATGGATCACTTGATCAGTTAGATGATTGGAGGGGTGTCTATCTAAGTGGGATTTCTTAAGTAATATGATTAATTGAACTTAAATTTATCATGAACTTAGTACCTGATAGTATTTTGCTTGTCTATGCTACTGTAGATAGATGTCCCATGCTGTCGTTCCGTTGAATTTTAATGTGTTCCTTGAGAAAGCAAAGTTGAAAGATGATGGTAGCAATTACACAGACTGGGTCCGTAACTTGAGGATTATCCTCATTGCTGCACAGAAGAATTCGTCTTAGAAGCACCGCTAGGTGCCAGGCCTGCTGCAGATGCTGCTAATGACGTTAAGAACGTCTGGCAGAGTAAAGCTGATGACTACTCGATAGTTCAGTGTGCCATGCTTTACGGCTTAGAACCATGACTTCAACGACGTTTTGAATGTCATGGAGCATATGAGATGTTCCAGGAGTTGAAGTTAATATTTCAAGCAAATGCCCGTATTGGGAGATATGAAGTCTCCAATAAGTTCTACAGCTAAAAAATGGAGGAGAATAGTTCTGTCAGTGAGCATATACTCAGAATGTCTGGGTATCATAACCACTTGACTCAACTAGGAGTTAATCTTCCTATTGATAGTGTCATTGACAGAGTTCTTCAATCACTGCCACCAAGCTACAAGAGCTTCGTGTTGAACTATAATATGCAAGGGATGGAATAGACGATTCCCGAGCTCTTCGCAATGCTAAAGGCCGCAGAGGTAGAAATCAAGAAGGAGCATCAAGTGTTGATGGTCAACAAGACCACCAGTTTCAAGAAAAAGGGTAAAGGGAAGAAGAAAGGGAACTTCAAGAAGAACGGCAAACAAGTTGCTGCTCAAGAGAAGAAACCCAAGTCTGGACCTAAGCCTGAGAGTGAGTGCTTCTACTTCAAAGGGACTGGTCACTGGAAGCGGAACTGCACCAAGTACATCTGTAGCGATGCTTAAGTCCGTCCGAATCATGTTAGCAATTGCCACATTTTATGATTATGAAATTTGGCAAATGGATGTCAAAACTGTATTCCTTAAGGATACCTTAAAGAAGAGTTGTATATGATGCAACCAAAAGGTTTTCTCGATCCAAAAGGTGCTAACAAAGTGTGCAAGCTCCAGCGATCCATTTATGGACGAGTGCAAGCCTCTCGGAGTTGGAATATACGCTTTTATAGTGTGATCAAAGCATATGGTTTTGTACAGACTTTTGGAGAAGCCTGTATTTACAAGAAAGTGAGTGGGAGCTTCATAGCATTTCTGATATTATATGTAGATGACATATTGTTGATCGGAAATGACACTAAATTTCTGAATAGCATGAAAGGATACTTGAATAAGAAATTTTCAATGAAATACCTCGGTGAAGCTGCTTATATATTGGGCATCAAGATCTATAGAGATAGATCAAGACGCTTGATTGGACTTTCACAAAGCACATACCTTGATAAAGTTCTGAAGAAGTTCAAAATGGATCAGGCAAAGAAAGGGTTCTTGCCTGTATTACAAGGTATGAAGTTGAGTCAGACTCAATGCCCGAGCACTACAGAAGATAGAGGGAAAATGAAAGGTGTTCCCTATGCTTCAGCCATAGGCTTTATCATGTATGCAATGTGATATGTCTCCAACGTATCTATAATTTTTGATTATTCCATGCTATTATATTATGTATTTTGGATGTTAATGGGCTTTATTTTACAATTTTATATTATTTTTGGGACTAACCTATTAACCCAAGGCCCAGTGCAAATTGCTGTTTTTTGCCTATTTCAGTGTTTCACAGAAAAGGAATATCAAACGGAGTCCAAACGGAATGAAACCTACGGGAGTGTGATTTTTGGAACAAACGTGATCCAGAGGACTTGGAGTGGACATCAAGAAACGGACGAGGATTGCACGAGGCAGGGGGCGCGCCTACCCCCCTAGGCGTGCTCTTCGCCCTCGTGGGCCCCTCATGGCTCAACCGACCTACTTCTTCCTCCTATATATGTTCACATACCCCGAAAACATCCAGGAGCACCACGAAACCCTATTTCCACCGCCGCAACCTTCTGTACCCAAGAGATCCCATCTTGGGGCCTTTTCCGGAGCTCCGCCGGAGGGGGCATTGATCACGGAGGGCCTCTACATCAACTCCATGGCCCCTTCAATGATGTGTGAGTAGTTTACTTCAGACCTTCAGGTCCATAGTTAGTAGCTAGATGGCTTCTTATCTCTCTTTGAATCTCAATACAAAGTTCTCCTCGATCTTCTTGGAGATCTATTCGATGTAACTCTTTTTGCGGTGTGTTTGTCGAGATCCGATGAATTGTGAGTTTATGATCAGGTCTATCTATGAACAATATTTGATTCTTCTCTAAAATCTTTTATGCATGATTGGTTATCTTTGCAGGTCTCTTCGAATTATCAGTTTGGTTTGGCCTACTAGATTGATCTTTCTTGCAATGGGAGAAGTGCTTAGCTTTGGGTTCAATCTTGCGGTGCTCGATCCCAGTTATAGAAAGGGAAACGATGTGTATTGTATTGTTGCCATCAAGGATAAAAAGATGGGGTTTATATCATATTGCTTGAGTTTATCCCTCTACATGATCTCATCTTACCTAAGGTGTTACTCTGTTCTTATGAACTTAATACTCTGGATGCATGCTGGATAGCGGTCGATGTGTGGAGTAATAGTAGTAGATGCAGGCAGGAGTCGGTCTACTTGTCGCGGATGTGATGCCTATATACATGATCATGCCTAGATATTCTCATAATTATTCGCTTTTCTATCAATTGCTCGACAGTAATTCGTTCACCCACCGTAATACTTGTGCTATCTTGAGACAAGCCACTAGTGAAACCTATGGCCCCCGGGTCTATTCTTCATCATATAAGTTTCCAATCTATTTTATTTTGTCTTTACTTTTAATCTATATCATAAAAATACCAAAATATTTATCTTATCATTATTATCTCTATCAGACCTCACTCTCATAAGTGACCGTGAAGGGATTGACAACCCCTTTATCGTGTTGGTTGCGAGGTTCTTATTTATTTGTGTAGGTACGAGGGAATTGCGTGTGGCCTCCTACTGGATTGATACCTTGGTTCTCAAAAACTGAGGGAAATACTTACGCTACTTTGCCGCATCACCCTTTCCTCTTCAAGGGAAAACCAATGCGGTGCTCAAGAGGTAGCAAGAAGGATTTCTGGCGCCTTTGCCGGGGAGTCTACACACAAGTCAAGACATGCCAAGTACCCATCAAAAACTCTTATCCCTCGCATTACATTATTTTTCATTTGCCTCTCGTTTTCCTCTCCCCCACTTCACCCTTGTTGTTTTATTCGATTTTTTCCCGTATGTATCTTTCTTTGTGTTTCCATGTGCCTTCTATTTTCTTGCATCTTTGCTTGCTAAAAATCTATTGATATGGATCCACTTAAGGTGTTCTACTTGGATCATCTTTGATCCTTATGCGCTCGTGCTGAAACCCCAACTAGCCTTGTTGATGGGAAATCTTTAGACGAGCATGCTCATTTTGTGCGTCACCGTTTGTTTGAAAAAGGGAGACTCTTATGGGATCAAATAAACAGGTTGCTATGTTACGCTTGGAATCTTTGTGAAATTTGTGATCTTACTTGTTTCTCTAAGAACCCTAAAAACACCTCCCCTACCTATGTGAGTTTAATGATAATGAAATCTTATCTTATTATGCAAAGGGTGTTTATAGTTACTACGATATCGAACAAATTGAAGAATTTGTTGCTTTTAAGGTTGCTTCTTTGATTGAAAAGTATGATATTACTCTCTACGAATCTGAAAATTTTGACATACTTAAATATTGCTATGAAAACTATGCTCATAATGTCTATGTCAAAGAATTTATTGAAAGAATGACCGTTGCTTCGGAAGAAAATAATAATATGCATGAGTCTATGGATAATTATGATTCCGATGATTTGATTGAAATATCCCTTGATGAATGTGATGCTTGCTATTCTTGTGGCCATGATTCCAATATGTATGAAGATGAGTTTGCTATAGTTCCTTGTGTTAAACATGAGATCGTTGCTATTGCACGCATACTTGATAGTTCCTTCGATGAAAAGCATGATTGCAATGATGTTATCATAAATTCTCTGAATGTCAATTGTGCTTATAATATGAAAACCCTAAGCTTGGGGATGTTAGTTTTGCTATGACTACTATTTTTGTTGCAATGATCATGATTGGGGTGATTCTTCTTATGATCTTGAAAATTTATTTAAGCCCCATGATGAATATGAGATTGATAATAATGTTTGCAATAGTATTGAAAGTTGGTTTGGAAGAGTGTCAACTTTAGATCCCACATATTTGGCGAATGTTCAATCTTATGAAGTTTTTGATTAAAGTGGGTTTGGAGAGGTCATGACTTTAGTTAATGTTAATCCCACTATTTCAGAAGAGTGTCAACTTTGCATGCATGTGGATCATGTTGAGAATATTTTATGTGATAGATATATTGTTCAATTTGCTTATGATCCTACATGTAATTATTATGAGAGAGGAAAATATGGTTGTAAAAATTAATATGAGAGAGGAAAATATGGTAATTAATATGACTTTAGTTGGAATACATTAGGTTTAACACCAACATAAATAAATAATGATTTCATTACAATACCTTTAAGTGGTGGTTTGTTTTCTTTTACTAACGGAGCTCACAAGATTTTCTTTTAAGTTTTGTATTGTGAAGTTTTCAAGTTTTGGGTAAAGATTTGATGGATTATGGAACAAGGAGTTGAAAGAGCCTAAGCTTGGGGATGCCCAAGGCACCCCAAGGTAAAATCCAAGGACAACCAAAAGCGTAAGCTTGGGGATGCCCCGGAAGGCATCCCCTCTTTCATCTTCGTCCATCGGTAACTTTACTTGGAGTTATATTTTTATTCGCCACATGATATGTGTTTTGCTTGGAGCATCTTGTATGATTTGAGTCTTTGCTTTTTAGTTTACCACAATCATCCTTGCTGTACACACCTTTTGGGATAGACACACATGAATTGGAATTTATTAGAATACTCTATGTGCTTCACTTATATCTTTTGAGTTGGATAATTTTTGCTCTAGTGCTTCACTTATATCTTTTAGAGCACGGCGGTGGTTCTATTTTATAGAAATAATTTATCTCTCATGCTTCAATTATATCATTTTGAGAGTCATTTAGAACAGCATGGTAATTCACTTTGGTTAGAAATTTTAAATGCTAAGAGAAGTTGGATGCTTGATAGATTGTTTTGAGATATAAAGGTGGTAATATTAGAGGTGTGCTAGTTGAGTAATTGTTAAATTGATGAATACTTGTGTTGAAGTTGGCAAGTCACGTAGCATGCACGTATGGTAAACGTTGCGTGACAAATTTTAAGCATGGGGTGTTCTTTGATTGCTTTCCTTATGAGTGGCGGTCGGGGACGAGCGATGGTCTTCTCCTACCAATCTATCCCCCTAGGAGCATGCGCGTAGTGCTTGGTTTTGATGACTTGTAGATTTTTGCAATAAGTATGTGAGTTCTTTATGACTATTGTTGAGTCCATGGATTATATGCACTCTCACCCTTCCATCATTGCTAGCCTCTTCGGTACTGTGCATTGCCCTTTCTCACCTTGAGAGTTGCTGCAAACTTGGCCGGTGCATCCAAACCCCGTGATATGATACGCTCTATCACCATAAGCCTCCTTAAATCTTCCTCAAAACAGCCACCATACCTATCTATTATGGCATTTCCATAGCCATTCCGAGATATATTGCCATGCAATTTTCCACCGTTCCATTTATTATGACGCGCATCATCATTGTCATATTGCTTTGCATGATCATGTAGTTGACATCGTATTTGTGGCAAAGCCACCATGCTCAAATTTTTCATACATGTCACTCTTGATTCATCGCAATCCCGGTACACCGCCGGAGGCATTCACATAGAGTCATATTTTGTTCTAAGTATCGAGTTTTAATTCTTGAGTTGTAAGTAAATAAAAGTGTGATGATCATCATTAGAGCATTGTCCCATGTGAGGAAAGGATGATGGAGACTATGATTCCCCCACAAGTCGGGATGAGACTCCGGACGGAAAAAAAGAGGCCATAAAAAAGAGAAATAAGGCCCAAACAAAAACAAAAAAAGAGAGATAAAAAGAGAGAAGGGACAATGTTACTATCCTTTTCCCACACTTGTGCTTCAAAGTAGCACCATGATCTTCATGATAGAGAGTCTCTTATTTTTTCACTTTCATATACTAGTCAGATTTTTTAATTATAGAACTTGGCTTGTATATTCCAATGATGGGCTTCCTCAAATGCCCTAGGTCTTTGTGAGCAAGCAAGTTGGATGCACACCCACTTAGTTTCTTTGATGAGCTTGCATATATTTATAGCTCTAGTGCATCCGTTGCATGGAAATCCCTACACCTTGCATTGACATCAATCGGTGGGCATCTCCATAGCCCATTGATTAGCGACGTCAATGTGAGACTTTCTCCCTTTTGTCTTCTCACACAACCTCAATCATCATATTCTATTCCACCCATAGTGCTATGTCCATGGCCCGCGCTCATATATTGCATAAAAGTTGAAAGAGTTTGAAAAGGCTAAGTATGAAACAATTGCTTGGCTTTTCATCGGGGTTGTGCATGATGGGAGCATTTTGTGTGACGAAAATGAAGCATGGCCAAACTATATGATTTTGTAGGGATAAGTTTTCTTTGGCTATGGTATCTTGATAAGACATAATTGCTTGATTAGCATACTTGGAGTATTACTTTTTTGATGTCAACAATAAACTTTTATCTTGAATCTTTCGGATCTGAACATTCATGCCACAATAGAGAAAAATACATTGAAGAACATGCTAGAAAGCATTCCACAACAAAAATTTTGTTTTTATCATTTACCTACTCAAGGACGAGCAGGAATTAAGCTTGGGGATGCTTGATATATACGTCTCCAACGTATCTATAATTTTTTATTGTTCCATGCTATTATATTATCTGTTTTGGATGTTAATGGGCTTTATTTTACACGTTTATATTATTTTTGGGACTAACCTATTAACCCAAGGCCCAGTGCAAATTGCTGTTTTTTTGCATATTCCAGTGTTTCGCAGAAAAGGAATATCAAACGGAGTCCAAACGGAATGAAACCTCCGGGAGCGTGATTTTTGGAACAAACATGGTCCAAACGTGGCTCAACCGACCTACTTCTTCCTCCTATATATGTTCACATACCCCGAAAACATCCAGGAGCACCACGAAACCCTACTTCCACTGCCGCAACCTTTTGTATCCAAGAGATCCCATCTTGGGGCCTTTTCCGGAGCTCCCCTGGAGGGGGCATTGTTCACGGAGGGCCTCTACATCAACTCCATGGCCCCTTCAATGATGTGTGAGTAGTTTACTTCAGACCTTCAGGTCCATAGTTAGTAGCTAGATGGCTTCTTATCTCTCTTTGAATCTCAATACAAAGTTCTCCTCGATCTTCTTGGAGATCTATTCGATGTAACTCTTTTTGCGGTGTGTTTGTCGAGATCCGATGAATTGTGAGTTTATGATCAGGTCTATCTATGAACAATATTTGATTCTTCTCTAAAATCTTTTATGCATGATTGGTTATCTTTGCAGGTCTCTTCGAATTATCAGTTTGGTTTGGCCTACTAGATTGATCTTTCTTGCAATGGGAGAAGTGCTTAGCTTTGGGTTCAATCTTGCGGTGCTCGATCCCAGTTATAGAAAGGGAAACGATGTGTATTGTATTGTTGCCATCAAGGATAAAAAGATGGGGTTTATATCATATTGCTTGAGTTTATCCCTCTACATGATCTCATCTTACCTAAGGTGTTACTCTGTTCTTATGAACTTAATACTCTGGATGCATGCTGGATAGCGGTCGATGTGTGGAGTAATAGTAGTAGATGCAGGCAGGAGTCGGTCTACTTGTCGCGGATGTGATGCCTATATACATGATCATGCCTAGATATTCTCATAATTATTCGCTTTTCTATCAATTGCTCGACAGTAATTCGTTCACCCACCGTAATACTTGTGCTATCTTGAGACAAGCCACTAGTGAAACCTATGGCCCCCGGGTCTATTCTTCATCATATAAGTTTCCAATCTATTTTATTTTGTCTTTACTTTTAATCTATATCATAAAAATACCAAAATATTTATCTTATCATTATTATCTCTATCAGACCTCACTCTCATAAGTGACCGTGAAGGGATTGACAACCCCTTTATCGTGTTGGTTGCGAGGTTCTTATTTATTTGTGTAGGTACGAGGGAATTGCGTGTGGCCTCCTACTGGATTGATACCTTGGTTCTCAAAAACTGAGGGAAATACTTACGCTACTTTGCCGCATCACCCTTTCCTCTTCAAGGGAAAACCAATGCGGTGCTCAAGAGGTAGCAAGAAGGATTTCTGGCGCCTTTGCCGGGGAGTCTACACACAAGTCAAGACATGCCAAGTACCCATCAAAAACTCTTATCCCTCGCATTACATTATTTTTCATTTGCCTCTCGTTTTCCTCTCCCCCACTTCACCCTTGTTGTTTTATTCGATTTTTTCCCGTATGTATCTTTCTTTGTGTTTCCATGTGCCTTCTATTTTCTTGCATCTTTGCTTGCTAAAAATCTATTGATATGGATCCACTTAAGGTGTTCTACTTGGATCATCTTTGATCCTTATGCGCTCGTGCTGAAACCCCAACTAGCCTTGTTGATGGGAAATCTTTAGACGAGCATGCTCATTTTGTGCGTCACCGTTTGTTTGAAAAAGGGAGACTCTTATGGGATCAAATAAACAGGTTGCTATGTTACGCTTGGAATCTTTGTGAAATTTGTGATCTTACTT
>NC_041388.1:642491178-642589821 GCF_002162155.2 Triticum dicoccoides | reverse complement strand
TATATTTTTATTCGCCACATGATATGTGTTTTGCTTGGAGCATCTTGTATGATTTGAGTCTTTGCTTTTTAGTTTACCACAATCATCCTTGCTGTACACACCTTTTGGGATAGACACACATGAATTGGAATTTATTAGAATACTCTATGTGCTTCACTTATATCTTTTGAGTTGGATAATTTTTGCTCTAGTGCTTCACTTATATCTTTTAGAGCACGGCGGTGGTTCTATTTTATAGAAATAATTTATCTCTCATGCTTCAATTATATCATTTTGAGAGTCATTTAGAACAGCATGGTAATTCACTTTGGTTAGAAATTTTAAATGCTAAGAGAAGTTGGATGCTTGATAGATTGTTTTGAGATATAAAGGTGGTAATATTAGAGGTGTGCTAGTTGAGTAATTGTTAAATTGATGAATACTTGTGTTGAAGTTGGCAAGTCACGTAGCATGCACGTATGGTAAACGTTGCGTGACAAATTTTAAGCATGGGGTGTTCTTTGATTGCTTTCCTTATGAGTGGCGGTCGGGGACGAGCGATGGTCTTCTCCTACCAATCTATCCCCCTAGGAGCATGCGCGTAGTGCTTGGTTTTGATGACTTGTAGATTTTTGCAATAAGTATGTGAGTTCTTTATGACTATTGTTGAGTCCATGGATTATATGCACTCTCACCCTTCCATCATTGCTAGCCTCTTCGGTACTGTGCATTGCCCTTTCTCACCTTGAGAGTTGCTGCAAACTTGGCCGGTGCATCCAAACCCCGTGATATGATACGCTCTATCACCATAAGCCTCCTTAAATCTTCCTCAAAACAGCCACCATACCTATCTATTATGGCATTTCCATAGCCATTCCGAGATATATTGCCATGCAATTTTCCACCGTTCCATTTATTATGACGCGCATCATCATTGTCATATTGCTTTGCATGATCATGTAGTTGACATCGTATTTGTGGCAAAGCCACCATGCTCAAATTTTTCATACATGTCACTCTTGATTCATCGCAATCCCGGTACACCGCCGGAGGCATTCACATAGAGTCATATTTTGTTCTAAGTATCGAGTTTTAATTCTTGAGTTGTAAGTAAATAAAAGTGTGATGATCATCATTAGAGCATTGTCCCATGTGAGGAAAGGATGATGGAGACTATGATTCCCCCACAAGTCGGGATGAGACTCCGGACGGAAAAAAAGAGGCCATAAAAAAGAGAAATAAGGCCCAAACAAAAACAAAAAAAGAGAGATAAAAAGAGAGAAGGGACAATGTTACTATCCTTTTCCCACACTTGTGCTTCAAAGTAGCACCATGATCTTCATGATAGAGAGTCTCTTATTTTTTCACTTTCATATACTAGTCAGATTTTTTAATTATAGAACTTGGCTTGTATATTCCAATGATGGGCTTCCTCAAATGCCCTAGGTCTTTGTGAGCAAGCAAGTTGGATGCACACCCACTTAGTTTCTTTGATGAGCTTGCATATATTTATAGCTCTAGTGCATCCGTTGCATGGAAATCCCTACACCTTGCATTGACATCAATCGGTGGGCATCTCCATAGCCCATTGATTAGCGACGTCAATGTGAGACTTTCTCCCTTTTGTCTTCTCACACAACCTCAATCATCATATTCTATTCCACCCATAGTGCTATGTCCATGGCCCGCGCTCATATATTGCATAAAAGTTGAAAGAGTTTGAAAAGGCTAAGTATGAAACAATTGCTTGGCTTTTCATCGGGGTTGTGCATGATGGGAGCATTTTGTGTGACGAAAATGAAGCATGGCCAAACTATATGATTTTGTAGGGATAAGTTTTCTTTGGCTATGGTATCTTGATAAGACATAATTGCTTGATTAGCATACTTGGAGTATTACTTTTTTGATGTCAACAATAAACTTTTATCTTGAATCTTTCGGATCTGAACATTCATGCCACAATAGAGAAAAATACATTGAAGAACATGCTAGAAAGCATTCCACAACAAAAATTTTGTTTTTATCATTTACCTACTCAAGGACGAGCAGGAATTAAGCTTGGGGATGCTTGATATATACGTCTCCAACGTATCTATAATTTTTTATTGTTCCATGCTATTATATTATCTGTTTTGGATGTTAATGGGCTTTATTTTACACGTTTATATTATTTTTGGGACTAACCTATTAACCCAAGGCCCAGTGCAAATTGCTGTTTTTTTGCATATTCCAGTGTTTCGCAGAAAAGGAATATCAAACGGAGTCCAAACGGAATGAAACCTCCGGGAGCGTGATTTTTGGAACAAACATGGTCCAAACGTGGCTCAACCGACCTACTTCTTCCTCCTATATATGTTCACATACCCCGAAAACATCCAGGAGCACCACGAAACCCTACTTCCACTGCCGCAACCTTTTGTATCCAAGAGATCCCATCTTGGGGCCTTTTCCGGAGCTCCCCTGGAGGGGGCATTGTTCACGGAGGGCCTCTACATCAACTCCATGGCCCCTCTGATGATGTGTGAGTAGTTTACTTCAGACCTTCGGGTCCATAGTTAGTAGCTAGATGACTTCTTCTCTCTCTTTGAATCTCAATACAAAGTTCTCCTCGATCTTCTTGGAGATCTATTCGATGTAAATCTTTCTGCGTTGTGTTTGTCAAGATCCGATGAATTGTGGGTTTATGATCAAGTCTATCTATGAACAATATTTGATTCTTCTGTGAAATCTTCTATGCATGATTGGCTATCTTTGCAAGTCTCTTCGAATTATCAGTTTGGTTTGGCCTATTAGATTGATCTTTCTTGCAATGGGAGAAGTGCTTAGCTTTGGGTTCAATCTTGCGGTGCTCGATCCCAGTGACAGAAAGGGAAACGACACGTATTGTATTATTGCCATCGAGGATAAAAAGATGGGGTTTATATCATATTGCTTGATTTTATCCCTCTACATCATGTCATCTTACCTAAGGCGTTACTCTGTTCTTATGAACTTAATACTCTAGATGCATGGTGGATAGCGATCGATGTGTGGAGTAATAGTAGTAGATGCAGGCAGGAGTCGGTCTACTTGTCGCGGACGTGATGCCTATATACATGATCATGCCTAGATATTCTCATAATTATTTGCTTTTCTATCAATTGCTCGACAGTAATTCGTTCACCCACCGTAATACTTATACTATCTTGAGAGAAGCCACTAGTGAAACCTATGGCCCCCGGGTCTATTCTTCATCATATAAGTTTCCAATATATTTTATTTTGCAATCTTTACTTTCAATCTATATCATAAAAATACCAAAAATATTTATCTTATCATTATTATCTCTATCAGATCTCACTCTCGTAAGTGACAATGAAGGTATTGACAACCCATTTATCATGTTGGTTGCTAGGTTCTTATTTGTTTGTGTAGGTAAGCGGGACTTGCGTGTGGCCTCCTACTGGATTGATACCTTGGTTCTCAAAAACTGAGGGAAATACTTATGCTACTTTGCTGCATCACCCTTTCCTCTTCAAGGGAAAATCAATGCAGTGCTCAAGAGGTAGCACAATGTTATGTACTAGACCTGATGTGTGCCTTGCTATAAATTTAGCAGGGAGGTACCAAAGTAATCCAGGAGTGGATCACTGAACAACGGTCAAGAACATCCAGAAATACATGAAAAGGACTAACGATATGTTTCTTGTATATGGAGGTGAAAAAGATCTCGTCGTAAACGGTTACGTCGATGCAAGCTTTGACACTGATCCGGATGACTCTAAGTCACAAACCGGATACGTGTTTTTATTAAATGGTGGAGCTGTCAGTTGGTGCAGTTCCAAGTAGAGCGTCGTGGCGGGATCTACGTGTGAAGCAGAATACATAGCTGCTTCGGAAGTAGCAAATGAAGGAGTTCATATTCGATCTAGGTGTCATACCTAGTACATCGGGTCCAATGAAAATCTTTTGTGACAATACTGGTGCAATTGCCTTAGCAAACGAATCCAGATTTCACAAGAGAACCAAGCACATCAAGAGATGCTTCAATTCCATCCGCGATCAAGTCAAGGAGGGAGACATAGAGATTTGCAAGATACATACGGATCTGAATGTTGCAGACCCGTCTACTAAGCCTCTCTCACGAGCTAAACATGATCAGCACCAAGACTCAATGGGTGTTAGAATCATTACAATGTAATCTAGATTATTGACTCTAGTGCAAGTGGGAGACTGAAGGAACTATGCCCTAGAGGCAATAATAAAGTTGTTATTTATATTTCCTTATATCATGATAAATGTTTTTTATTCATGCTAGAATTGTATTAACTGGAAACTTAGTATATGTGTGAATACATAGACAAACAGAGTGTCACTAGTTTGCCTCAACTTGGCTAGCTCGTTGAATCAATGATGGTTATGTTTCCTAACCATAGACATGAGTTGCCATTGGATTAACGGGATCACATTATTAGAGAATGATGTGATTGACTTGACCCATCCGTTAGCTTAGCACGATGATCGTTTAGTTTGTTGCTATTGCTTTCCCCATAACTATACATGTTCCTATGACTATGAGATCATGCAACTCCCGAATACCGTAGGAACACTTTGTGTGCTACCAAATGTCACAACATAACTGGGTGATTATAAAGGTGCTCTACAGGTGTCTCCGATGGTGTTTGTTGAGTTGGCATGGATCAAGATTAGGATTTGTCACCCCGATTGTCGGAGAGGTATCTCTGGGCCCTCTTGGTAATGTACATCACTATAAGCCTTGCGAGCAATGTAGCTAATGAGTTAGTTACCGGATGTAACATTACGGAACGAGTAAAGAGACTTGCCGGTAAGATTGAACTTGGTATTGGGATACCGACGATCGAATCTCGGGCAAGTAACATAGCGATTACAAAGGGAACAACGTATATCATTATGCGGTTTGACTGATAAAGATCTTCATAGAATATGTACGAACCAATATGAGCATCTTGGTTCCGCTATTGGTTATTGACCGGAGACATGTTTCCGTCATGTCTACATAGTTCTCGAACTCGTAGGGTCCGGACGCTTAAGGTTTGGTGACGATCGGTAAGAGTTTATGTGTTTTGATGTACTGAAGGTAGCTCGGAGTCCCGGATTTGATCACGAACATGAGGAGGAGTCTCCAAATGGTCGAGACGTAAAGATCGATATATTGGAAGCCTATGTTTGGACATCGAAATGGTTCCGGGTGAAATCAGGAGTATACCGGAGTACCGGGAGGTTACCGGAACCCCTCGGGAGGTATATGGGCCTTATTGGGCATTACTGGAAGAGAGGGGAAGCAAAGGAGGGGGGCCCCCAAGCCAAATCTGAATTATGAAGGGGGCTGGCCCCCCTTTCCTTCCTTCTTCCCTCTCCTCTCTTCTCTCCTAAAACCAACAAAGGAAAGGGGAATACTACTCCTGGTGGGAGTAGGACTCCTTGGGGCGCGCCTAGAGAGGCCGGCCCCCTCCCCCTCCTCCACTCCTTTATATACGGGGGAGGGGGGCACCCCATAGATACACAAGTTGAGCATTGATCTTCAGCCGTGTGCGGTGCCCCCTTCCACCATAATCCACCTCGGTAATATTGTAGCGGTGCTTAGGCGAAGCCCTATTCCGGTAGCAACATCATCACCATCATCACGCCGTCGTGCTGACGAAGCTCTACTGGATCGTGAGTTTGCAGGACATCACCGAGCCGAACGTGTGCAGATCGCGGAGGTGTCGTACCTTCGGTGCTAGATCGGTGTCAGGGGTTTGGTGGGGCATATGCCAACGGATGGCTTATCATGGTGGGGGCGAGTAGAACGTCGCCGGTGCCTGGAAACGGGATGAGGCGAAGACATGCATGCCGGCGAATCTTACCCAGCTTCGGGGCTCTCCGGGGAGATAATACCCCTACTGCTGCTCTGCGGGGTCTCCGCATGATCACTATGGTCAACTGTTTACACAGTTGCTCCTTGAGCTGTGTCTGGTGGTAGGAGAGGGCAATGCTAGCTCTCTCCTTCTATCTAGTATGGTATAGAACTACCGGGATCCAACCCTTTGCATGGGTGCCCTGGGGGTTTATATAGGCCTACCGCCTAGGGGTACAATAGTAATTCGACTGGGCGCAGGCCCAGCCGTCAGTGCCTCCGACCTCCGACTTCTCCGCCGACTGCTGGGGCCCGCCGACTGGTGGGCCCCGCCGACTGGTCTGGTACGGAGCCGACAGGCCGCGTCCGCCGCGGGCGGGTCTTGCCGACTTCTGATTACTGTAGCCGTGCTCCTGATGACGCAAGCTTGGTCATGGGGTCATGGCAACAGCCTCGCCGCCTGGCGGGCGATCACTATGGCCACTCCCCATCTCGTCTTGATTAATGGCGTGTGGGCCCCGGGGAGGGCTCGGCCGACTCCCCCGGGCCAACTCCCGACGGGTCCGACTGGCGGTTCTCCCGCCATCTCCCGAGGTCTTGCTGACTGGTGGGCCCCGCTGCCTCCAGGCCATACAGACAAGCCGTCGTGGGCGCAGGACCCGGTACAGTGGTGCTGATGTCAGGGCCGACCGGGCAACGGTGCCACGCCGCAGGGAGATCTTCCCAAGTACGGCGTGTTGTAGCCATGCCTGCCCTTGGTAAGGGGCAGGGAGTGGGCTTCATTGTAGCCACGCCCCTGCCCCGTCCCCTTCGATGAGGTCACGGTTTGTTGGAGTCGCCGACCGACTCCCCAAAGCCGGCTTCTCTGGAAGTCGCGCCTGGGACTCGGCCATGAGCGGGCAGTCGGCCACCTTGCCGTAGACTCCCAGGAGGTGGCTCTTTGCCCTGTGGTCTTGAGGGGCGCAGCCTGCCCCGATGTCTTGAAAGGTTATGGGGCTCGGGTTGGCCTACCCGTGGCCCATTACTCCGACAGTAGTCCCCGAAGCTGGTGAGGCGCCACGGACGATCGGCCGAGAAACCTCAGCAGTTTCTCTTTCCGGGTGCTCAACACATGGTCTTGATTAACTTCTGCCGGGCTGACTAGAAGGAGTCGGACTCGCCCAACTTGGACTCACTCAATTCCGACTTGCTCAGTAGTTCGAACGTCGCGGCGGGATTTCAAGTGGTGTGCTAGCTAAGCTTCTAGGCCGCCGCCCGTTCTTGGCCTGTCACGCGAGGGCACATGGCCAGGCCGTCCTGCCAGCCCACGCGCGCGACGGGACAGGCCCGTAGGCAGGGCCCGCCACTACCGTGCCTCGGTGCCCGAGCGGATCCGCTGCGGCCCCGGTGGCCGGTTGTGATTCCCGTGAAGTTACTGCGCGCAGTAACTTTACGCGGATCGTGGGGGTCGTGGGGTTGCGGGCACAGTAAATCCCCACGTCCGCCCCCTCGGCTTCGCAGCCCACGGGGCTATAAGTAGGGGGAAGAGGGGGGCACGCGCGCCCCTCCTTCCCACTACCCCTTGCTTTCTTCCTCCTCTCTCTCCTGCTTCCTCTTCTCTTCTTCGCTCCGCCGCACGCCCAGGCTCCGGCGAACGCTGCGGCAACAGCTCGCGATGAGTTCTTCCTCCGCTGCCGCGCCTCCCCCAGTGCGCTCCGGCACCTGGGACGGCTCCGAAGTCCACGAAGACCATATCGAGTTCCTTCGCCAGACCCGTCGGCTTCCCGGCAAAGATCGTGTGCAGGTGCGTCTTGCACTGGCGGGGGAGATTTCCACCGCCCCACAGGAGGGCGAGCGGGTCATCTTCCGCTCGCACTGCCTGCGCGGGCTGGGGCTGCCGGCGAGCAGCTTTTTCCGGTCGTTCATGGAGTTCTACGGCCTCCAGCCGCACCACCTCACCCCCAACACAGTGGTGCTGCTGTCCGCCTTCGTGGCTCTGTGCGAAGGCTTCCTCGGAGTCCTCCCCACCCTCGAGCTCTGGGGGGAGTTCTTCTTCTCCAAGCTTGGCACCCAGGCCACGGGCGTGCCGGCTCAGTGCGGCGCCTTCATCGCCGTGCGAAGGACAGGAGCCGACAACTACTTCCCCTCCATCTCGCTATTGAAGTCGGTGAAGATGTGGCAGAGGTCCTACTTCTACGTCAGGAACGTCGCCACGAGGGGCGACTGGGTCAATCTGCCGGCTTTCGAAGCCGGCCCGCCGGCTGGCAGACTGCCCAACTGGTCGTACCGGGCCAGGTCGCTGACGCCTGTGGGAGCCTGCGCCATCACGCGACTCCGAGTGCTGACGCAGTCGGAGGGTCTGACTGGTTCGGACCTGCTGGCTGGCTTCGTCTCGCGCCGAGTTCTCCCACTCCAAGGCCGCCCTCACATGATATGCCAGATGAGTGGGGGCCGCGACCTGAGTCGGATGTGCACCAAGGACATGCCTCACGAAGAGGTGGCCCTTATGGTGAACTACCTCTCGGACAGCAGGCTCCCGGAGGACTGGCGATTCGGCAAGGAGCCATACTCCCGCGCCAACCCCCCGCCCGTGGTGAGTCGCCTTTCTTTTCTTTCTTTGGATTGTCTTCTTCTTGCCGAGTTTTGTTCTGATCAGTCGGCTTTGGTTAGAATCCCCTTCTTCACCCACCAGCCGGCACCTCGGGGCCGGCCCGTGAGCTCGTCGCTGACCTGGCAGAGAGCGACGTCGATGACCCCGATCTGCGGGCGGCGGCTCTGGAAGACGACTCTGAGGGAGGAGGAGGGACGATAGGTGACTTCAGGCCCTCGGCTACCTTCGCCGACTGGCCTGAAGACGACGCCGAGGGAGGAGTCGCCCCTCGCCATCGGCTAGGAGCCAGCTAGCCGGGCGCGGGCTCTTCTGCCGCGTCGGGCGCTCCAGGCGGCGGGAAGAAGCGCCGGGCTGTGCCGACTTTGTTCGGAAGCCGCGAAGGCCATCCGCTTCCGTAAGGAAGTGAAGAAGCCACTGTTGGTCTCTGCGTAAGTATTCTGTCTTCAAAGTTTATTCTTTCTTCGTGTTTTGTCTAACTCTCTGCTCGCCCCTCTTTCTTCAAGGCTCCCCTATCTCTTGAGCAGGTCGCCGCCGCCTCCGTCACGGGGTCAGCGGAGACGCCCGCCACCACTCGGCGGATAGACCCCGCTACCGACCTTTGGGAGGCGACGGAGCGGAATGCGCAGGAGAAGCGCAATGAAGAAGAAGCCCTTCGCCTGGAGAAGGTGGAGGCCGACAGGGCGGAGGCCTCCGCTAAGAAAAAACTAGCGGAGGCCGAAGCCGCCACCGCGGCGAAGCAGCATGCTGAGGAAGCAGCACGCCGCCAGTCGGCCTTGCTTGTTACCCCGCTAAACTCTGCGCTGCCGCCCCCGGAGTTCACGGGGCAGACTGGAGAAGCCGGCGGGGAGAACCTCGTCGAGGAGAGGGAAGGCGGAAAGCCCTCTACTGCGGGCGCGAATGTTCCGCCACCGCCTCCACCGTTGTTTGAAGGCGTGCAAGGCGAGCAGCCAGCAGACCCTCTGGTGCCACCGACCGAAGACGAGGCCGTGGCGAGGCTACTCCTCTAGGTCGGCTCGCCAGCGCACCGTCGTCTGGAGAAGGCGACTTCGGCACCCCGCCCCCTGGAAGCCGGCACCGCCAGCTCGGCGGCTCCAGACGCCGAAGCGATGAGCGCCGCACCTGTTGGGTGGGTGCGAGGAGGCGGCATAGGGCCGCTGAACCGGGCGCTCCTGGACGTCCAGGCGAAGCTCCGCGCTGAGGGCGACGCCCTCCAGAGTTGCACCAAGGAGTTCCTAGCGTCGCAGGCAGCCGCCCGGGTATGTTTTTTCTTTGGGCCTTTGTTTTTCTTGCTCCTCTCTGTGGGGGCGCGCCAGCGCACCCACTGGGTGTAGTCCCCGAGTTTCGGGCCGGCTACTGAGCAGGCGGCCCGGAACTCCAATTGATGAACTTCTGGGTACTAACTTTGTCTGAAATGCTTGTTGCAGGATTACCACAACCTCCGCGTCACTGCCTTCAACCGTAATGTTGAAGAGCTGGGCAAGTGGACCGCCGACTTGGCAGAGAGCCGGAGTAAGTCCTTCCCTCTTTTTTCTTCTCTACGGGGGCGCGCTAGCGCACCCGCGGGCTGTAGTCCCCGAGATTCGGGCCGACTGCTGAGCAGTCGGGCCGGATCTCCCCGGCGACCTACTTTATTGACGACTGTTGTCTTTCTTCCTTTCCTTCAGGAGCCAACACTGCTCTTCAACAGCAGCTGAGCGAAGCCAACTCCGCCCTGCTTGCCAAAGGGGAGGAGTGCAGCAGGCTCGCCACAGAGCGCGATCTGCTGGCCACTCAGTTGGCAGAGCAGAAGGAGCTGCTTGCGAAGTCGTAGAGGAAGGCGGAGGAGACGGAAACCGCCCTCTTGGCCGAGTTCGCGAGCGAGCGCTCCTCCTGGTCTGACAAGGAGGCGCTGCTGTCCTCCGGATTCCACGAGATTGAAGACATCGTTGATGGTGAGTCTCTTTATTTTCTTTCTTCGAGCTGCCGATTTAGATCGTGCCGACTCCTGGTTTTTGACTTGCTTTTTCGTTTCTTCGTGTCTTTTGCAAACTTCTTCCCTAGGCAGTCGCAGGCCGCTATCCAAGCCATCGAGGCCGATCGTGAAAGTCGGAGGGCGGAGGGCGCGGAGATCACCGCCGATGCCCACCGAAATCTTGATGAGCACATCTTGAGCATCGAGGCTCGCCTCTGGCCGGCTCACCGGATGCTGCGCCGGCTTCAGCGCGTCGGTGCCCAGGCGATTTCCGCCCTTTGGCCGGATATGCAGGCTCCGCGCACCCCCAGCCTGACGGCCAACTGGTTGGAGGTCGCGGCTAGTCGCCTCGAGGCCTGGAAGGGCTCTTCGGCCCGGGCTGGAGCGCGCCGGGCCTTGGAGTTCGTCAAGGCATGGTACCCGGGGCTGGATCTAGACCGGTTGGCCACGCTTCGGTCCGAGGCCCAGCCGAAGCTGGCGGCTACGGAAGACGCCCTCGTCAAGCGTGCTGCGGCGATAGCCGAGTACACCGACACAAGCATCTTCGTCCCTGAGCAGTCTGAAGACGGCGAGGAGGTACCGCCGGAGTGGTTTGGGATGAACCCAGACTACGGCGAAGACTCGGCGGAGGTGATTGGCTCCAGCGTCGAGGAGGAGGACGAGGCGGAGGATGAGGGCGAGGCGGAGGCACCAGAAGACGGAGCAGACGGCCAGCCTCAGCCCGACCGCGCCTCCAGCAACGAGCCGTGTGCGACCGACCCGACTGCTGACGGAGGCGATCAAGCCGAGACTAGCCGGCCGACCGCCCCGACGCCTGACGCTGGCGCCTCCTCCGACCCCCGAATCCGTCTGCCGCCTCCTAAGCTGCCGCTGTGTCTTTTGTTTTATCTGCTTCAGTAATATTTTGAAGAACTTCTTAATTCGCACAATTCCACCCGCGGGGTGTATTTTGAACCTCTACTCGACAATTCGGCCAAGGGCCTATGTATATATATATCTATCTTTTCTTGCTCATTGTTCTTTTGGCTGTTTTCCTTTGCCGATTTCTCTTAGTTGCCTGCCTTGCCAATCGGACAGCCGCTCTGCGGACTGTTGCTGGATCATGTGCTAGGCTACTTTGGGAAAGCAAGTACTTAGCCGATTTCAAGATTGTTTGAGCAAGTTGGATAGAAAACGACAATCCAACTGTCCGAGAGTCGGTTTGCGAGAAAGGCTGGAAGCCGTCTTGAGCTATGTTTTACGCTTTGAGTCCTTAGCCATTTTTCGTGCGAGCACCCATTCTACCTTACCTCTGCCCACCGTACAGTCGCTCTGCGAGCTGCGGCTTCTGACAGAAGACAGCTTAAGTGTTACACACTACTTGTCCGGCTGCAGGAAGCATTTCATAGTGCAAGGCGGCAAGTCCCCGGGCCGACTTGTCGAGCCCGATGCCAAGCGGCATGACAAAGAGTAACATACTTGTAGGCATAATTTTTATCATACAGACAAAAGAAGGCAGTCCCCGAGCTCGTCTCGGGGGCCCTAAGTCTTGGTACTTTAATACAAAAGGTAGCGTGGTACATACTGCATCAACTGTAAAATCTTCGGAGAAGATTTGCATTCCATGGCCACTCTGTCTCCTTGCCGGAGTCGTCCCTCTTGCGTGCTCGGGGCTTCTGAGCATCGATCAGGTAGTAGGAATCGTTGCCTAGTACTTTGCTAATGATGAAAGGGCCTTCCCAAGGCGGCGACAGCTTGTGCTGGCCGGCTGTTCGCTGGATCAGCCGGAGCACAAGGTCGCTTTCTCGGAAAGATCTTGGCCTGACCTTCCTGTTGTGGTATCGACGCAGGCTCTGCTGGTAGATGCTGGACCGGCTGAGTGCCAACAGCCGGCCCTCTTCCAGCAATTCGACGCCGTCTTGTCGTGCTTCTTCTGCTTCCTCCTCAGTGTACATGGTGACTCGCGGGTAGTCGAACTCTATGTCCGTTGGGATGATGGCTTCGACACCGTAGACGAGGAAGAAGGGCATGAAGCCGGTTGACTTGTTTGGAGTCGTGAGAAGACTCTAGAGGATGGCTGGCAGCTCGTCAAGCCAGCAGCCAGCCGAGCGCTCAAGAGGCTTGATCAACCGAGGCTTGATGCTGGACAGGATGAGGCCGTTTGCTCGCTCCACTTGGCCGTTTGACTGTGGGTGGGCGACGGACGCTAGGTCCAGTCGGATGCCCTGTGGTGCGCAGAAACAGGCCAAGGCGCCTTTGGCAAAATTTGTGCCGTTGTCGGTGATGATGCTGTGTGGTATGCCGTACCGAATTGTGATATCGGTGATGAAGGTCACGGCAGTCGGACCGTTCAGTTTCTTAATTGGCTTCACTTCCACCCACTTGGTGAACTTGTCCACTGCGACAAGTAGGTGAGTTAGACCACCTCGTGCTGTCTTGAATGGTCCCACCATGTCTAGACCCCAAACTGCTAAAGGCCAAGCAATGGGGATGGTCTTGAGCGCGGAAGCCGGCTGGTGCGGCTTGGAGCTGAACTTCTGGCACCCTTTGCATTTTTGGACCACCTCCTAGGCCTCTTCCAAGGCAGTCGGCCAAAAGAAACCGTGCCGAAAAGCTTTGGCGACGAGTGCTCTTGAAGCCGCATGGTGGCCGCATTCGCCTTGATGGATGTCTTTAAGGATCGCCTGGCCTTGCTCTGGCTCTACGCAGTGCTGGTAGACACCAGTGACGCTACGCCTGACCAGATCTCTGTTGATTATGGTATAGGCTGCCGCCCTGCGTTGTACTTGCCGAGCTGAGGTCTCATCAGGTGGTAGCTCTTTGTTCACCAGGAATTTGAGGATGGGCTGGGCCCATGAGGGTGCTGCTATTTCTTCGACTACCAGAACTGTGACTTGGACGAGGGCGGCTGGGCTGGGAGGCAGCGGGCTGGAGTCAACAGCCGCTTGCTGGGCTGATGAAGTCCCCAAGCCGACTGGCGCAGTCCTTGGGCCGAGTTCTGGAATCTTCGAGTCCGTCACCATAGTCCCCGGGCTGGGCTCGACTGTGGCAGCTTTGGAGTCGCCCGCCAAAGTCCCCGTTCCGACTGCCGGAGCTCTAGAGTCGGATCCGCCGTCTTCGGGAGGAGCTGGCACAAAAATGGAGTCTGATTCTGGTGAAGGCTTGACAGACGGCTTGAGGAGGCGTTGAAGGGCGATGCCAGATGGTATTGCTTGGCGGGTAGAGCCGATTCGTGCCAAGGCGTTTGCTTGGTCGTTGTCGTTTCTTGGCACATGGAGGAACTCGTACCCTTCGAAATACCCGCTGAGTTGCTGCATGAGGAAACGGTAGCTCGCCATGTTTGCGTCTTTCGCGTCCCAGTCGCCAGATGACTACTGGACCACTAAGTCCGAGTCGCCATAACACAAGATCCGGCGGATGCGAAGTTCTTTGGCAAGCCGGAGCCCGTGAATGAGTGCCTCGTACTCGGCCACGTTGTTGGAGGCGGCAAAATGGATTTGCAGTGCATATTTGAGCTTGTCGCCTTTGGGATAGGTGAGGACGACGCCAGCTCCCAAGCCGGTGCACATCTTGGAGCCGTCGAAGTGCATCGGCCAATGGGTGGAGTCGGGCGCTGGAGGCAGGTACTGGGTCTCGGACCAGTCGACGAGGAAGTCGGCCAGTGCTTGTGATTTGATAGCGGTGCGGGGCTGGTAGAAGATGGTGTAAGGAGCCAGCTCTATGGCCCACTTGGCCACTCAACCAGAGGCATCTCGGCTACCGATGATCTCGGCAAGTGGAGCCGTGCAGACCACTGTGATTGGATGCTCTTGAAAGTAAGGCTTCAATTTCTTGGCAGCAAAGTGCATGCCATAGCACATCTTCTGGTAGTGAGGGTAGTTCTGCTTGGAGGTCGACAGTACCTCGCTCAGGTAATATACTCGTCTCTGGACAGGTAGCGCCTTGCCTTCCTCCTTGCGCTCTACTACAATGACTGTGCTGACTACTCGGCTGGTGGCGGTGATGTACAGGAGCATAGGTTCCTTGGGAGTCGGAGCTGCCAGGATGGGTGGAGTAGTCAGCATCTTCTTCAACTAGTGGAAAGCTTCATCCGCCTTATGGTTCCACTCGAAAAAAGTGGTCTTCTTCATGAGTTGGTATAAGGGGAGAGCTTTCTCGCCCAGCCGACTGATGAATCGGCTGATGGATGCCAAGCAGCCGGTGAACTTCTGCACATCCAGCAGTCGGCTAGGTACCTCCATTCTCTCAATGGCCTTGATTTTTACTGGGTTGCATTCTATGCCGTGTTCAGAGACCAGGAAACCTAGCAGCTGGCCGGCTGGTACTCCGAAGACACACTTCTCGGGGTTGAGATTGATCTGGAACCGGCGCAGGTTCTCAAAGGTCTCCTTGAAGTCTTCCAGCAGTGTTCCTCGCTTTTCCGCCTTCACCACCACGTCATCCACGTAAACGTGGGCCTTCTTGCCGAGCTGCTTGAGGAGGCACTTCTGCATGCAACGCTGAAAGGTGGCACCGGCATTCCTTAAGCCGAACGTCATGGTGAGGTAGCAGAATGCTCCAAATGGCATGATGAAGGCGGTCTTCAATCTGTCAGCCGGATTTAGCTTGATCTGGTGATATCCTGAGTATGCATCCAAGAAGCTCAACAACTCGCATCTGGCTATGGAGTCTATCACCTGGTCAATTCTTGGCAGAGCAAATGGGTCCTTGGGGTAGGCCTTGTTGAGGCTCGTGTAGTCAATAGACATTCGCCATTGCTTGTTCTTCTTTAGCACCAGGACCAGATTTGCCACCCACTCCGGGAAGAAAACTTCCATAATGAAGCCGGCTGCTAGGAGTCGGGCTATCTCTTCTCCGACAACTCTTCTCTTCTCTTCTGATAAGCGGCGCAGGGGCTGCCTGACCGGCTTTGCATCAGATCGGACGTGTAACTTGTGCTCGGCGAAATCCGTCGGTACACCTGGCATGTCCTTAAGAGACCATGCGAAGATGTCTCGATTCTCACGGAGGAAATCGACAAGCTTGCCTTCCTATTTGCTGTCAAGGTTTGCACCTACGACGGCATACCTCTCTGGGCGCTCCGGATCCAAGGGTATCCTCTTTGTCTCTTTGGCCGGCTTGAACGAACCTTCGGCTTCCGACTCCTTCGGGTCGGGCGATATCTCTGGCTGCTTGCCGGCCATCGCCACAACTCGCTCAAGGAGTCGCTTCTCGGCTGCAATCACCAGGGACTCGGCCAGCCGACTGCTCTCGGCCGCGCAAGCGGACGACTTCCGGTAGTCACCGGCCACAGTCAGAATTCCCCTGGAACTGGGCATCTTCATCTTGAGGTAGGCGTAGTGGGGGACCGCCATGAACTTGGCCAAGGCGGGCCGGCCAAGTAGCGCATGGTATGGGCTCTCAAGGTCCACTACCTCAAACCAAACAGACCCTCTTCGGAAGTGATCTTTGTCCCCAAAGAGGACGTCAATCAGGATCTTGCCGATTGGTGAGCAGGAAAGCCCAGGAACAATGCCGTGGAACACAGTCCGGCTGTTCTGAAGCTGTCTCTGCTTGATTCCTAACTTCTCCATGGTGTCCTTGTACAAGATATTGATGCTGCTGCCCCCATCTATCAGAACTCGTGAGAAACATGTGTCCCGTTTGTCCGTGGCAAAGGTGGCATCCAGGACCAAGGCGTAGGAGCCCGGACTCGGCATCACTTCTGGGTGGTCAGCCCTGCTCCAGCTGATGGGCCTCTCAGACCAGTGCATGAACTCTGGCGTCTGTGAGGCTACTGCGTTCACCTCTTGTCGCTGCAGCTGCCTGCTGCGTCGATCATCAGCCACACTGGTGAACACCACGTAGGCTCCATGCTCTTCAGGGTATTCGTCTTGTACCACACCGACTGGCCTAACTGCTGGCTGCTGGGAGGGAGGCGGAGGCGGCTGCCCAGCAGGCGGGGGTGGCAGGAGGTCGTCTCCCTTGGCAATCCTGGTGAGCCAGTGGCACTTCTGGGTGGTGTGATTCGACGGCTTCGCGTCGCTGTGGAACTTGCAAGGTACATCCAAGGTCTTCTCGTAGGAGAAGGTCGGCAACCAGTTCGGCTTGCCGCCTTTCTGTCGCTTGGGCGGAGGCTGCTCTTCTGGCTGGTGGGCTTCAACGGACGCGACCTGCCAACTGCTGGAAGCTGGCTGCGGGGCCTTGCGCTTGTTGTCGCCCTGCTGTTGTCGCCGGCCGGCGTCTGCCGCCGGAGTTCTTGGAGCCTGAGGAGCTACTTTGCCAGTCGTGCTGATTTGAATTTCCGTCTTCATGGAGGAGTCGGCTGTAGCGTACTTGTCCGCTGTGATTAGCAGCTCGTCGAGGGTTTCTGGCTCGTCGCAGAGGAGCTTGTGCTTGAGGAGGGTGCCGAGATACTCGATGGCCTACACCTCGTGCACGCCCTCGCAGGAGTTCCGGAGCTCGGCCCAACGCGTGAGGTAGTCGCGAGTCGACTCGTCAGGACCTTGCACGCACAAAAAAAGCTGACGAGGCTTGGGAGGACGCTTGTACGTGCTGGTGAAATTGCGGACGAACGCTTTGGTGAAGTCGACCCAGCTATTGATGCTGCGGGGCTTTAGGCTGTTCAGCCATGTCCGGGCCGTGCCCTGGAGCATGAGCGGAACGTACTTTACGGCGACACGCTTGTTGCCGTTTGCTATGCTGACAGCCGTGGAGTAGTCGACTAGCCAGTCTTCCGGCTTCACGGAACCGGTATACTTGGGCGTGTCTCTTGGGAGCGTGAACCCTCTGGGAAAGGGCTCATCCCGAATGCGGGGCCCGAAACAAGGCGGACCCAGCTCGTCTTCTTCTTCCACCGCCAGGGACCGGTGAAGTCGGTCAATCCGGTGGCGGGCGTCATTCTCTCCAACTCCCTCTCGGCGGCCAAGGCGGTCACCGAGAGTCGGATGATCAACAGGCGGTGGGGAGACTCGCCTCTCCTTGCGGGGAGGGGGAGGCGGACAGTCGTCCCGTCATTCCACTGCTCTCGGGCGGCCGTCTCGGTCGCGCTCTATGGTAATCCAAGTCCGACTGTGGCTGACAGTCGGCTCCTTGTCCTTTCTTCCTCGGGCACCTCCAGTCGGCGTCCGAGACGTCGCGCCTTGATCTTGGTGTGGGTCGTTGTTTGGCCACTGCGGCGCCTCCGTGCGGCAGCCGTCCACGTTCTGTGCGGCGGCCGCGTCGAGGAGCCACTGGACTCGCTCCATCATGAGGCGGCGCTCTTCGCCCTCAAAATTGTCCAGCTCATCCGCCGCTGCCTGGGCGGCTCGGATGTTCTTCGCTGGCGTGGCATACACGGGGCGGCAGCCCCAAACAGGCTGGCGATGGCTACGCCGCGCTGCTGAACCGCGCCAAGGTGTCTGGGCCCTGCCGGGGCCGGCGAGCCACCAATAGCGCGATCCATCTCCCGCTGGTAAGCTTCTGACAAGCGTCTCATGCTGGCCAGCTTCTTCGCGCCTTCAACAAGCTGAAGGCGTCGCGCTTCTAACGTCTCTGCGTCAGCATCTTCCGGAATGGGCGCAGTTAGGTCTTGCAGCGCCACGCCGAGTGAGTCGGGCGCCCCTCCACCAGGGAACTCGTCATGACTGATGACCAGCACCTCCGTGACGGTGCTTCCGTCGCTCTCCGCGTGGGGGAGAGGTTTGTCGTAGACCACCACGTTGGTGGGGAACGCGTCGACCGACACGGTGTCGGAGTCGACCAGCATCGGGTCGGTGGAGCCTACGGACTCCAAGTCTACGGCAGGCTCGCCGGAAACATGGAGTTGATCGAGGAGGCCCGTGAGGAGGTTTTCGGGGCCGCTTGCGCCTGCGTCGGACGTAGGTTCGTCGGAGAGGCGGACCTCGCCGACAAGTTCGGCCAAGGAGCTGGCTGCGCAGGCAATCTCAACGCCGCGCAGCGCATTGACACAAACTTTGTCTGGCTTGCCTGGCTGGCTGCGCTCGCCAGGGAGGAAAAGGGTTCCCATCCAGAACAGATCTCCGGACGGCGGTGCACCAAGCCCCACGGTGGGCGCCAAATGTCGGGGGTTTGGTGCGACATATGCCAACAGATGGCTTATCATGGTGGGGGCGAGTAGAATGTCGCCGGTGCCTGGAAACGGGATGAGGCGAAGACATGCACGCCGGCGAATCTTACCCAGCTTCGGGGCTCGCCGGGGAGATAATACCCCTACTGCTGCTCTACGGGGTCTCCGCATGATCACTATGGTCAAGTGTTTACACGGTTGCTCCTTGAGCTGTGTCTGGTGGTAGGAGAGGGCAAGGCTAGCTCTCTTCTTCTATCTGGTATGGTATAGAACTACTAGGATCCAACCCTTTGCATGGGTGCCCTAGGGGGTTTATATAGGCCTACCCCCTAGGGGTACAATGGTAATTTGACTGGGCGCGGGCCCAGCCGTCAGTGCCTCCGACCTCCGACTTCTCCGCCGACTGCTGGGGCCCGCCGACTGGTCTAGTACGGAGCCGACAGGCCGCGTACGCCGCGGGCGGGTCTTGCCGGCTGCTGATTACTGTAGTCGTGCTCCTGATGATGCAAGCTTGGTCCTGGGGTCGTGGCAACAGCCCCGCCGCCTGGCAGGCGATCACCGTGGCCACTCCCCATCTCTTCTTGATTAATGGTGCATGGGCCCCGGGGGAGGGCTCGGCCGACTCCCCCGGGCCGACTCCCGACGGGTCCGACTGGCGGTTCTCCCACCGTCTCCCGAGGTCTTGCTGACTGGTGGGCCCCACTGCCTCCAGGCCGTATAGACAAACCGTCGTGGGCGCAGGACCCCGTACTGTGGTGCTGATGTCAGGGCCGGCCGGGCAACAGTGCCACGCCGCAGGGAGATCTTCCCAAGTACGGCGTGCTGTAGCCATGCCTGCCCTTGGTAAGGGGCGGGGAGTGGGCTTCATTGTAGCCACGCCCCTGCCCCGTCCCCTTCGATGAGGTCATGGTTTGTTGGAGTCGCCGGCCGACTTCCCAAAGTCGGCTTCTCTGGAAGTCGCCCCTGGGACATGGCCTTGAGCCGGCAGTCGGCCACCTTGCCGTAGACTCCCCAGGAGGCGACTCTTCGCCCTGTGGTCTTGAGGGGCGCAGCCTGCCTCGATGTCTTGAAAGGTTATAGGGCTCGGGTTGGCCTATATGTGGCCCATTACTCCGACAATCCGTCGATTGTGAAGACGTACAACTACATCAACCGCGTTGTCATAACGCTTCCGCTTACGGTCTATGAGGGTACATAGACGATACTCTCCCCTCTCGTTGCACCATGATCTTGCGTGTGCGTAGGAATTTTTTAAATTACTACGTTCCTCAATAGAGGAAAGTCTAGCCTATCAAAGACTAGCATCTTCAAGCATCTTGCATCATTTAGAAGAGTACATATCAACATAATGTAAAGTAGTAGTACTGTTACCAACCTCGCCCAGACATCCTTCCTCGACCCCCTGCGAGGAAGCAATCCTAGAGCCATACTATCCATTTCTCATCACAAGTATCCAGTTCTAGTTGTATCGATCATGATACAACTCCAAGTGTCTGTTACCGTATGACAGGCTATCGGTAGATGTTTTCTTCCCTGCAGGGGTGCACCAACTTACACACCACGCTCGATTAACTCCGGCCGGACACACTTTCCTGGGTCATGCCTGGCCTCGGTTAAAAGATACACCGCAACCCGACCTAGGCTTAATAGAGAGGCCAGCACACCGGACTAAACATATGCCCCCCAGGGGTCTTGGTCCATCGCCCCGGGAACTCGTGCACATTGCATGGGCGGCCGGTGAGGAGACCTAGATACCTCCTTAAAAAGGCAGGTGATTGCACAGTCCAACTCGGCGTGTGCCGCTCAGTCGCATGACGTCTATTAAGCTTTGACTGATACATACGACGTAGAACGCCCATACTATGCCCACGTGATGGTTAGTGCTATCAGGCAAGAGGCGCCTCAGATCAAATATCCAAATCGTTAGTGTGTTGGTAGTGTGGTCACGAGTAGAGACTCGCGAAAGATGTGACCATGTCGCCCCGTCTCGAGTACTTGCGACAAGGGCTAAGAATGCCCGGCCACGCCTCGTAAGTATCTTGCGGGCACCTTCCGGGTCAACCCGACTCCACATCACTCCTAATTAAGCTCCCGTGGGTACCCCTCAGGGCCGACCCATCTTTAGTAACATGGTTCAGTGTAAAGTCATAGTAACCATAGTAACTGTGTGTCTAACACCAAGGGAAACCCTGAGGAACCACCCTCAGTGGATTCCACTCGATGTAATCATCAAGGTGAACATAACAGGAACCACCCTTGAGGTTCACACTTGAGGGGTTGCACAACAGAGTCGTATCGAAAGTGGTTAAGGAGGAAATCACCCTCAATGACCACGAACGAATAACTACACTACAGAGATCTCATCAGGAGTGATGTATGAGGTGTCACCCTCGGCACTCGATAGTAACTCTGCAGAGTCATACAACTAGGGGGTGATGTGTGGTGTCGGGGCCTGGACGTCGATCACATTGATCGAGTCATCAAACATAAAGCAGGGCAACAAGGACAAGGTGGGGGTCACTGATGGGTCACTAACCAACCTATACTAAGCAGTTTAGGATAAGCAGGTAGGTAACAATAAGCAGGTTACAAAAGGTGGCTATGCATCAGAATAGCAGCAATCAATTACAGTAGCAAAATCTAATGCAAGCATGAGAGAATGGAATGGGCGATATCGGGATGACCAAAGGGGGGCTTGCCTGGAAGCTTTGCTATAAAGGAAGCAGGGTCGTCGGAGACGTAATCGATCACGGGGGAAGCACCGGTCTCGGGGTCTACCGCAGAGAAGAGGTGGAAGAAACAATAAATATAAAGTAAACAAAGCATCACAAAGCATAACATGGTAATATGCTGTGACGGGTGTGACCTAGTGTATAGCTACACGATATAGGTGAAGGGGGAATTCAACTGAGAATATTTTCCCGGTTCCGGACCTGTGTCGGATAGATGACTAGAGGGGGATGTTCCATGTTCAGATAGTTAGAGGCATCTGATAGGTAAATGAACCTCGTATTCAGATTCATCTCATCGTTCATCGCAACTTTCATGTAGAAAACATTTTCATCCGAGTTATGGATTAATTTCTATGATTTTTCAATGTTTTAAACATATTCTGAAATGATTTAAATAACAGAAAAAAAGAGCTACTGCTTTAGTATGACGGCAGCAATGCGTCAGCATTCGGCTGACCTGCTGACTGGTCAAACTGACAGGTGGGGCCCACCTGTCAGCCTCTCTGGGTTAAACAGTGGGTTAAACTAATCTAATAGACTAATTAGAGGGGTGGGCCCCAAGTGTCAGTGAATAAGTAAGTACTAATTAAATAACAGATTTTCACTAGCAATTTTATTTATTTATAAAAACGTTTAAGCTAGTGGGGCCCGCATGTCAGTGGGTCAGAGTGCCCAGTCAATAGTTGACCCAGTCAACAGGATCAACTAGGGCCCATCGGGCCCAGCGGTAGTGTCACAGGGGGCCCACTTGTGAGGCCACGTCGGCGACGACCGGAGATGCGATGCAGGCGACCAAAACAGCGGCGGGGCTCGCTGGACTACGCCAGAAATCACGCACAGGGGGTCTTTTGGCGCGGGACTTGGCGCGTTCGAATGAGCGCACGAAGGCGCGTCGACTGGGGGCGGTGGCATCGCCGGAGTTAGACGACGCGGCGCCGACGAGCGGCGAGTGGTCGCGCTCGGGCGACGATGAGGATGGTGCTACGGGGCATGGCACGGGATGCGGTCCACGGCGCTGGGCTGCGGGGAGCGAGCTGAGCACGAGGCCGTGTTCGGCTGAGCTCACCAGCGGGTGTGGCCACGGCGACTATGAAGCAGAGCGGCGACGAGCTACGACGACATTGCGTGCTAGCGGCAGGGGGCCGAGACGCGCTAGGAGAGGCAAAGGAAGTGGAGGCGGAGTTTACGGGGCAGGCACACAGAGGCCTCTCGGGGTTCAGGAGCGCAGAGGGAGGCATGTGTCTCCGGTTATCGCCGGTGAACACCGAGAAGGGGAAGAGGGCGATGCCGACGTCGCCGACCTCCCCGGCTCTAGCCGATGGATGAGGACGGTGAAGTAGAGGATGGCGCACCTCCTAGGCTCGGTTGTCGGGCTCCGGGATGCCGGTGGCCGCGGGGACGACGGAGAACGGCGGCGATGGCGCTCGGAGGTGGGTGGGGAACGAGGGGGATATGCGTGGAGTAGGCGAAGAGGGCAAGGGGAAACTGGGAGGTGAGTGGAGGGAGGCGAGGGGGAGCCCGTGGCGTCAAGGCCTTATCCCCTCGTCGGGCGTCGCCGATGAGGTGGTTGGACGGTGACGGGCACACGCTGCCCCGCCCGGTCGGAGGAACAGGAAGCGACCGGGGAGGGGGAGTGGGCCGGCCTAGCTGGGACAAGGCCCAGGAGGGCTTTCTCTCTCTCCTCCGATTTCCCTTTTTTATTTTTCTTTTTTTCTTTTTCCATTAGCTTTTGCATTTTCTTTTTGCCACAATTGACCTTGCAAAAATATGCCACTGGCTAAAACAAATTCAAAGAAGTAATGTGCACTGCCACAAAAGATTGTGAGAGTTTTGAAAAAGTTTGCAATTTTTATAAATTAAAAGGCATTTAATATATTGCTTAGGTCACTGTTTTAAGTAGTTTAGGCCAGTTAAACACTTTGCAAAAATGTTGGTTCACCACCAATATTAACAAATGATTATTTGCCACATGATGAACATTTTAGTTTTCATGTTTGAGAAATTTTGAATTTTACTCAGAATTTAAATTTGAATTCAACTGGAATTTGAAATGAGAGAGAACCAAAGATGATCAAACACTTTTTAGGAAAAGGATTAACTTAACCCTAGGGATTACTGTAGCATCATTACACCGAGGTGTTACAACTCTCCTCTTCTAAAAGAAATTCTCGTCCCGAGAATTAAGAGGTAGAAGGAAACAGGACAGGGTATTCAGCCCGTAGGTTATCTTCGCGTTCCCAAGTGGCTTCATCTTTAGTATGATTCGACCATTGCACCTTGAGGAACTTGGTAACCTTCTGGTGTGTTCGATGTTCAGCTTCTTCAAGAATGCGGATTGGATGCTCTTTATAAGTGAGATCATCTTGAACTTCAATCAGTTACGGATCCACTACACGTTCCGGATTCTTGAAGCAACGATGAAGTTGCGACACGTGGAAGACATCATGGACATGAGAGAACTGAGGTGGCAACTCCAGTTGATAAGCCAACGGTGCACGACGGGCGAGAATGCAGAAGGGACCAATGTAGAGCGGAGCTAGCTTGCCCTTGACTCCGAACCGATGGGTGCCTCTCAAAGGAGTGACACGCAGATAAGCTTGTTCGCTAGGTTGATAAGTTGAACCCCAGTTTTTACGATCATAATTGCTCT
Source organism: Triticum dicoccoides (assembly GCF_002162155.2). Taxonomy (NCBI): domain Eukaryota; kingdom Viridiplantae; phylum Streptophyta; class Magnoliopsida; order Poales; family Poaceae; genus Triticum; species Triticum dicoccoides. The sequence continues at coordinate 642,566,036 of NC_041388.1, read as the reverse complement.
TCTTGCGGGACTGGGCTTCTACCTCTTGAGCACTGCGTTGGTTTTCCCTTGAAGAGGAAAGGGTGATGCAGCAAAGTAGCATAAGTATTTCCCTAATTTTTTGAGAACCAAGTTATCAATCCAGTAGGAGACTACACGCAAGTCCCTCGTACCTACACAAACAAATAAGAACCTCGCAACCAACGCGATAAAGGGGTTGTCAACCCCTTCACGGTCACTTACGAGAGTGAGATCTGATAGATATAATAATAATAATATAAATATTTTTGGTATTTTTATGATATAGATTGAAAGTAAAGATTACAAAATAAAGTAGATTGGAAACTTATATGATAAAAGATAGACCCGGGGGCCATAGGTTTCACTAGTGGATTCTCTCAAGATAACATAAGTATTACGGTGGGTGAACAAATTACTGTCGAGCAATTGATAGAAAAGTGAATAATTATGAGAATATCTAGGCATGATCGTGTACATAGGCATCACGTCCGCGACAAGTAGACCGAAATGATTCTGCATCTACTACTATTACTCCACACATCGACGGCTATCCAGCATGCATCTAGAGTATTAAGATCATAGGAACAGAGTAATGCATTAGGCAAGATGACATGATGTAGAGGGATAAACTCAAGCAATATGATATAAACCCCATCTTTTTATCCTCGATGGCAACAATACAATACGTGCCTTGCTACCCCTGCCGTCACTAGGAAAGGACACCGCAAGATTGAACCAAAAGCTAAGCACTTCTCTCATTGCAAACAACATCAATCTAGTAGGCCAAACCAAACTGATAATTTGAAGAGACTTGCAAAGATAACCAATCATACATAAAAGATTTCAGAGAAGAATCAAATATTGTTCATAGATAAACTTGATCATAAACCCACAAGTCATTGGATCTCGACAAACACACCGCAAAAAGAGTTACATCAAATAGATCTCCAAGAAGATCGAGCAGAACATTGTATTGAGATCCAAAGAGAGAGAAGAAGCCATCTAGCTAATAACTATGGACCCGAAGGTCTGTGGTTAAATACTCACACATCATCGGAGAGGCTATGGTGTTGATGTAGAAGCACTCCGTGATCCATTCCCCCTCCGGCATAGCTCCGAAAAAGGCCCCAAGATGGGATCACTTGGGTACAAAAGGTTGCGGCAGTGGAAATTGAGTTTCGTGGTGCTCCAGGATGTTTTCGGGGTATATGGATATATATAGGAGGAAGAAGTAGGTCGGTGGAGCTGCAACGGGCCCATGAGGGTGGGGGCAGGCCCAGAGGGCAGGTGCGCCTCCCTGCCTCATGGCCTCCTCGTTGATTTTTTGACGTCTACTCGCAGTCCCCTGGATCACGTTTGTTCCAAAAATAACTCTCCCGAAGGTTTCATTCCATTTGGATTCCATTAGATATTCCTTTTCTACAAAACACTGAAATAGGCAAAAAAAACAGAATTTGCACTAGGCCTTGGGTTAGTAGGTTAGTCCCAAAATAATATAAAAGTGTATAAATAAGCCCATTAACATCCAAAATAGATAATATAATAGCATGGAACAATCAAAAATTATAGATACGTCGGAGACGTATCAAGCATCCCCAAGCTTAATTCCTGCTCGTCCTCGAGTAGTGAGGGAGTCCTGGATTAGGGGGTATCCGGACAGCCGGATTATATCCTTTGGCCGGACTATTGGACTATGAAGATACAAGATTGAAGACTTCGTCCCGTGTCCGGATGGGACTTTCCTTGGCGTGGAAGGCAAGCTTGGCAATACGGATATGTAGATCTCCTTCCTTGTAACCGACTCTGTGTAACCCTAGCCCCCTCCGGTGTCTATATAAACCGGAGGGTTTAGTCCGTAGGACAACATACAATCATACCATAGGCTAGCTTCAAGGGTTTAGCCTCTCTGATCTCGTGGTAGATCTACTCTTGTACTACTCACATTATCAAGAACAATCAAGCAGGACGTAGGGTTTTACCTCCATCAAGAGGGCCCTAACCTGGGTAAACCATCGTGTTCCCTGCCTCCTGTTACCATCCGCCTTAGACGCACAGTTCGGGACCCCCTACCCGAGATCCGCCGGTTTTGACACTGACATTGGTGCTTTCATTGAGAGTTCCTCTGTGTCGTCACCGTTAGGATTGATGGCTCCTTCGATCATCGATAGCGATGCAGTCCAGGGTGAGACCTTTCTCCCCGGACAGATCTTTGTATTCGGCGGCTTCGCACTGCGGGCCAACTCGCTTGGCCATCTGGAGCAGATCGAGAGTTACGCCCCTGGCCACCAGGTCAGGTTTGGAAGCTTAAACTACACGGTCGACATCCGCGGAGACTTGATCTTCGACGGATTCGAGCCCCTGCCGAGTGCGCCGCACCATCAGGATGAGCATGATTTAGCTCTACCATCGGACAGTGTTCAGGAGACCGCACCGGCAACCGCTCCGACCCTCAATTCGGAGCCAATTGCGCCATCCATGGACGGGTGGATAGACGCCACCACGGAGGCCGTATTCTCAGCGGCGATCATGCCGAGTATCAACCTTACCCTTCATGGGAGCCGTGACGCCAAACTACCAGATTCTTCCCCGTCCATGGACTCTGAACCGCTTGCGCCCGTGCCTATTGAATCCGACTGGGCGCTGATCATGGAGTTCACCTCCGCGGATATCTTTCAGCACTCGCCCTTCGGCGACATACTGAACTCATTAAGGTCTCTCTCCTTGTCAGGAGAGTCCTGGCCGAACTATGTTCGGCAGGATTGGGGTGCAGATGACGAAGAAATTCTCCGCCCACCCACCACCCACTTAGTAGCCACTGTCGACAATTTGACTGACATGCTCGACTTCGACTCCGAAGACATCGACGGTATGGACGACGATGCGGGAGACAAAGAGGAACCACTGCCCACAGGGCACTGGACAGCCACCTCATCATATGATATCTACATGGTGGACACACCCAAAGAAGGCAATGGCGACGGGACAGCGGAGGATGACCCCTCCAAGAAGCAACCCAAGCGCCGACGTCAGCGGCGCCGCTCTAAGTCTCGCCAAAGCAAAAGCGGTGACACCGGCACAGGAGATAATAGCACTCCGGACAGTGCCGAAGACAACAACAATCCCCTCCAGCAAGATTTAGAGCAGGAGGATGGAGAAGACAGCCCTCCCGAGAGAGCGGCAGATGGAGAGGCGGAGGATGATAATTACATGCCTCCCTCCGAAGACGAGGCAAGCCTCGACGACGACGAATTTGTCGTGCCGGAGGATCCCGCCGAGCAAGAGCACTTCAAGCGCTGGCTTATGGCCACGGAAAATAGCCTTAAGAAAAAGCAGCAGTAGCTTCAAGCTGATCAAGATTTGCTAGCTGACAGATGGACTGAAGTCCTTGCGGCCGAGGAATATGAACTCGAACGCCCCTCCAAGAGTTAATCAAAGCGCAGGTTGCTACCCTGACTAGAGGAGGAAGCATTAAAACCTACATCTCCAGCATATGACGCGGCTGATCGGCCACCTCATGGCCACGACAGAGAGGCATTTTAGCCAAAAGCTCAGCCCGCACCCCGATGCCAGTCAAATAGAAATGAGAAGGCACGGGGAAACACGCTAGACCTGCGAGATGTATTGGAGGACAAAGCAAAACACGCAAGATTGATCTATGGATCACGAGGGCGCGCCACTACGCGACATGATAACCATCACGCCGGATACAGTAAAAGTAAATCTGGCCGGGCCGAACATAGCGGACAAGACTCATTCGAGCTGCGTCGCGACTAGCCCACTACAGAGGCGCCGCACACCCCATATGCTTCACAGACAAAGTAATGGATCACCAAATCCCATAGGGTTTCAAACCTGTAAATATCGAATCATACGACGGCACAACAGATCCTGCGGTATGGATCGAGGACTTCCTCCTGCACACATCCACATGGCCCGCGGTGATGATCTACACGCCATCAAATACCTTCCACTCAAGCTCAAAGGACCAGCTCGGCATTGGCTCAACGGCCTGCCAGCAGAATCCATTGGCTGTTGGGAATATCTGGAAGCCGCATTCATCGACAATTTCTAGGGCACTTATGTGCGACCACCAGATGCCGATGACTTGAGCCACATAATTCAGCAGCCAGAGGAATCGGCCAGGCAATTCTGGACACGATTCCTGACAAAGAAAATTCAAATCGTCGACTGACCGGATGCAGAGGCCCTAGCACTTTTAAGCACAATATCCGCGACGAGTGGCTCGCCCGGCACCTTGGCCAGGAAAAGCTGAAATCCATGGCAGCCCTCACGACACTCATGACCCGCTTTTGCACGGGAGAAGACAGCTGGCTGGCTCACAGCAATAACATATCAAAGAACCGCGGTACTTCAGATACCAAGGATAGCAATGGCAGGTCACATCGCAACAAACATAAGCGCCGCGTCAATAGCGACAATACCGAGGATACGGTAGTCAATGCCGGATTCAGAGGCTCTAAACCCGGTCAGCGGAAAAAGCCATTCAAAAGAAGCACTCCGGGCCCGTCCAATTTGGACCGTATACACGATCGCTCGTGCCAAATACATGGCACCCTTGACAAGCCAGCCAACCACACCAACAGGGAATGTTGGGTGTTCAAGCAGGCCGGCAAGTTAAATGCCGAAAACAAAGATAAGGGGCTACATAGCAATGACGAGGAGGAGCCCCAGTAGCCGAACACCAGAGGGCAGAAGAGGTTCCCCCCACAAGTGTGGACGGTGAACATGATATACGCAACCCACATCCCCAAGAGGGAGCGGAAGCGTGCGTTAAGGGATGTATATGCGTTGGAGCCAGTCGCCCCAAAGTTCATCCCATGGTCCTCCTGTCCGATCACCTTCAATCGCAGGGACCACCCCACTAGTATCCGTCATGGCGGATTCGCCGCACTGGTCCTAAACCCAATCATCGACGGATTTCACCTCACTCGAGTCCTTATGGACGGCGGCAGCAGCCTGAACCTGCTTTATCAGGACACAGTGCGCAAAATGGGTATAGACCCCTCAAGGATCAAACCCACAAAAACGACATTCAAAGGTGTCATACCAGGTGTAGAGGCCCATTGCACAGGCTCAGTCACACTGGAAGTGGTCTTCGGATCCCCGGATAACTTCCGGAGCAAGGAGTTAATCTTCGATATAGTCCCGTTCCGCAGCGTCTGTCATGCACTGCTCGGGCGAACCGCATTTGCGAGATTCAATGCGGTACCGCACTATGCATATCTCAAGCTCAAGATGCCAGGACCTCGGGGGGTCATCACAGTCAATGGAAACACAGAGTGCTCTCTCCGCACGGAGGATCACACTGCGGCCCTCGCAGCAGAAGCGCAAAGCAGCCTCTTAAGGCAATCCACCAGTTCGGTGATTAAAGACCCAGACACCTTCAAGCGCGCCCAGAGTAATCGGCAACAAGACTGCATGGCACATTCCGAGCTCGCATAGCAATGCGGCCCCCACCCCAGTACCAGCCAAACGGCGAAATCCGTGCCACACGTACATAATTACGCATTGAAAATACCATGGGCATAGGTGGGGAGGGGGGCACGACTACGGCACGCCCCAAGACGCGGCTCAACCGCACAAGGGGCTTCCCGCTTTGTTATTTTTCTCTCTCTTTCAGGACTTTAATCTCTGAAAACCCCGTCCGGCAGTACGATTGCCGCACACGATGCAACAACCAAGGAAGCAGAAAGCTATGTCGCACCACGGAACTCCCAGGTGGTCTCTGATAACGAGTGAAATACTTGCTTTAAATACCATTCCTCAGGTTGCCCTTGGAGGGGACATGTCAAATAGTCCTAAATTTTGCTTATCGCACTACTTGTATCATTCGGCTTCGACGCACCTTTTTGAATAAACAATGCATAGCACTAGACTATTACCGCATTCCCTATTCTTTCATTTTTTTTATATATGTTCATTCATGACATTCAACACCCGTACACTCTAGTACGGCCAGTACGCCAGGGGCTTAAGCGTACCCCATAATACGGCATGAGAAGTCCGAACACTTTCAACAGTGCGGCACCCCGAACTTATAGCATTATATGCATCAGCTCCGAATCATGTCTTGGGTCAGTAGTTGGGTTTGCCCGGCTCCCATGTTTTGGTACCTTACGTTCCGCTATATCGGCTAAGGTAGCACTGGGAGAACTACTGCGATTGTGCCTCGGTTCATCTGGGCAAGCACCTCAGTAGGGAAAGCTAAAACTGACTGTCATGATAAGGCGAGAGCTGGTCGCTGTTCGAGAGGTCTCGAGTCCCTAAAGACTTATGCCGCTTAGAGAGAGGAGTCGGCTTTGTCCGGCTTAACGCGTGTATAGCACCCCGAATTCGGCCTTCCGAATACTAGGGGCTTCGCCAAAATTTAAAATTGTAGACTTCTATGGCATTATAGTCTGATTGCCTTATTTGTTGCACTCAGCACCTCCCTCGAAGGACCCAACAATGGGAACAAGAGTGCTCAGATTCATCCTGAACACCCCAGCACTCGTGGCATGGGGGCTGAAGCCAACGACTAGCCATCTCTCAGATTTAATAAACAGCCGCACAGAAGGTAATATTTTAAATTCAAACAAGCATTGCATAGCGCATATGAACAAGTTTTCATAATACAGGATCACACGAGCAAGTTCATTCAAAAATTACATCCTTCGCACACTCGTCCGCCACAAGACGGACACCCTTCAGGACACCCTCATAATACATTTCGGGGTGGCAATGCTCCTTGCCCTGCGGCGGCCCCTCCTTCACCAGCTTCTCGCCGTCCATCTTGGCCCAGTGCACCTTCGCACGGGCAAAAGCCCGGCGTGCACCTTCGATGCAGACGGACCGCTTTATGACTTCCAGCCATGGGCAGGCATCCACAAGCCGCCTCACTAGGCCGAAGTAGCTATTGGGAAGGGAGTCGCCAGGCCACATCCGGACGATAAGGCCCCTCATGGCCTATTCGGCTGCCTGGTGCAGCTCGACCAGTTGCTTCAGCTGGTCGCTCATAGGCATCGGGTGTTCGGTCCCAGTATACTGAGACCAGAACAACTTCTCCGTCGACCTTCCCTCCTCGGCCTGGTAATACTTTGCGGCATCTGACACGCTGTGGCGCAAATCTGCGAATGCTCCTGGAGAGCTCCGGACTCGGGTAAGTAACAAGTAATTTACTTTCACATGCTTGCTTTGCATATTGAGGGCCTTACCTGCCGCTATCTTCCTCATCGCCTCAATTTCCTGGAGGGACTTTTGGGCTTCAGCCTTGGCATGCTTTGTGATCTCGAGGGCCGCGGCAAGGTCGGACTCTCGCGTCATCGAGTCAAGCTTCAAAGCCTCGTGCTTCTTCACGAGAGCCTGGAGCTCTTGCTGCACCTCGCCCACCCATGCCTCTTGTTTTTCCCGCTCGGTGCGCTCCTTGGCCGCTTTGTTTTCGGCCTCGGACATCGCTTGCTTCAGGGTCGCCACTTCGGTCGTGGCCCCTGGCACATCCATGATGATCCTATCATTTTGCAACTGCATCTTATATATATATATATATATATATATATATATATATATATATATATATATATATATATATATATATATATATATATATATATATGGATAAGGCATTACTTACCTTTGTTCTCCTCGAGCTGCCTCTTGGCAAGACCGAGCTCTTTCTCGGACTGCTCGAGGTTCTGCCTCAGTGTAGTGACCTCCGCCGTCAGTGCGGCAGAGGTCAGCAGCAAAGCCTGCATACACATACAGACATACTTATATTAGACTCATGCAGATAATATTTGATCCTCTATTTGGCTTTTCTTTGTAAACACCAAAGAAAGCATCAGGGGCTACTGTGTATGCGGTAATATTTTGCTATATTTTAAATACTTACCTCAAAGCCTGTTAGAACGCTGGCACAAGCTTCAGTTAGTCCGCTCTTGGCGGACTGAACCTTCTTGATCACCGCACTCATAATAGTGTGGTGCTCTTCGTCGATGGAAGCGCCACGAAGCGCTCCCAGCAGGTTGTCCGGTACCTCTGGATGGACAGAGGTCACCGGCACGGGAGGCTTGCCCCTCTTGGAAGGGGGCCGCCTGCCAGAGTCCGGAACCACTGGAGGTTCCGGCGCGGCGTTCGGCTGGGGGGCGAACTTGGAGCCCTTCAGAGTCTTGCTCCCTTCGCGCCTGGAGTCCAGAAGGTCGCCTTGAGGCGCCTCCGGGATTGTCTCCCCCCGGCTCGGTGCCCCTTGAGATAGTACCTCGACATCGTCCGTAGGGTGAGGAGAGGAGGCGGTTGGAAGTGTATCACTATCCATATCCGACGAGTCCAAGGAACCGTCCGACGAGGATACTTCGATACGGGCTCGGGGCGGACTGCATGATCATATTCGATGATTAGGTGAAGCAGTGCAATAAAAGTATGCTATGAGTTACTCTGGTATCTGAATACTTATGACTTCGCCAGGGGCTTGGCCCTGAGTAACCACTCGTCTTCGCCGTCGGCGGCAGTGGTGGAACAGTCCGGAAGGAGATTCCTTCCCTTCTTGGACCCTTTGGCCTCCCCAGTTGGGGCGGCCTTCCTTTTCTTGTCTCCCCGTCTGGAGGGGGGAGTCTTCATCTTCCTCCTCCTCGTTTTCAAGGGAGGAGTGCGTCTTGGAGTTATCGGACGATGAGTCCGATACCACCTGGCCCCGGTAACTCTTTCGGATTCCCTTGGCCTTCTTCTTGGTCTTCTCCGGCACCTCATAAGGAGCCAGAGTCCGCATCTCCGTCAGGAGAGCGTCCACAGGGTCTTCGGGTAGAGGGGCCGGACAGTTAATCTGCCCCAATGTCTCCACCTAGTCCTGTCAAAGGCATGGGAGCTCAGACCCCGCACATGGTTAAGCTATGGGAAATAAATACCCTACCAGATGTACAGAACTTACCGGATTCGCAGAGCGCTTCGCGCTTAGCCCGCGGTCCTTGGTAAGAGAAGGAGGGACCTCGGCACCCTTGAACAGAACCTTCCATACGTCCTTATGCACCGTGTCAAAGAGCTCGCGTAGAGTCTGGTGCTGGGCCAGGTCGAACTCTCATAAGTTGAAAGCCCGTTGTTGACACGGGAGGATCCGGCGGAAGAGCATGACCTGGACTATGTTGACAAGCTTAAGTCTCTTGCTTATCATGTTCCGGATACACTTCTGGAGTCCGTCCAGCTACACCGATGAACCCCAGGACAGACCCTTCTCCTTCCAGGAAGTGAGCCGCGTGAGGATTCCGGATCTAAACTCAGGGGCCGCCACCCAGTTGGTGTCGTGCGGCTCGGTGATGTAGAACCACCCCGATTGCCACCCCTTTATGGTCTCCACGAAGGAGCCCTCGAGCCACGTAACATTAGGCATTTTACCCACCATGGCTCTGCCGCATTGCGCTTGTTGGCCGCCTACTACCTTCGGCTTGATATTGAAGGTCTTCAGCCACAGGCCGAAGTGGGTTCGGATGTGGAGGAAAGCCTCGCACACGACGATGAACGCCGAGATGTTGAGGATGAAATTCGGGGCCAGATCATGAAAGTCCAGCCGATAATCGAACATAAGGTCGCGGACGAATGGATGGAGGGGAAACCCCAGTCTGCGGCTAAGTACCCGGCCCCATGAAGTTTTTTGATGTGTCCCTCCGTGACGGAGGAGACCATCCACTTGCCTCCCGCTCCGGACATGTTTGGAGAGAGTTGAGGAGAAGGATGTGGACTTGGGCGCTGGAGCTCGAGTTCGCGAGAATGGATGAGCAAGGAGGAAGAAGGCATGGGTAGAAAAAGGTGAAACCTTATCCCTTTATAAGGGCGGACGAAACTATGCGCCCCCACCAGCCTGGTAAAACTCGCTTATCCCCCAAGCGCCGTAATTGATGGCGTGGTTGGGTTACCCACGTCCGTATTGATGGGAATCCCGTAATAAGGGGACGCGATCTCTTCTTCGACAAGACGTGCCAAGGAAACCGCCTCGCGAAACACGCTGAGATAGGTTATGAAAAATGATTCGAATAAAGACCTGGCTATGGTGTGTGGTCACACTACGGGGTACGTCAGCAGATTAGATTTGTGTAAATATTATTCCCTCTATGGTGGTATGTGGAACTTATTTTGCAGAGCCGGACACGATCCTCGTGTTCAAGATCTTCTATGAAGTATTTGGAGGAGGAACCCGCCTTCCAATGCCGAAGACAATCTGCGCACCGAACTTATTGTCATTGAAGCCTGGTTCAGGGGCTACTGAGGGAGTCCTGGATTAGGGGGTATCCGGACAGCCGTAATATATCCTTTGGCCAGACTGTTGGACTATGAAGATACAAGATTGAAGACTTCGTCCCATGTCCGGATGGGACTTTCCTTGGCGTGGAAGGCAAGCTTGGCAATACGGATATGTAGATCTCATTCCTTGTAACCGACTCTGTGTAACCCTAGCCCCCTCCGGTGTCTATATAAACCGGAGGGTTTAGTCTATAGGACAACATACAATCATACCATAGGCTAGCTTCTAGGGTTCAGCCTCTCTGATCTCGTGGTATATCTACTCTTGTACTACTCATATTATCAAGAACAATCAAGCAAGACATAGGGTTTTACCTCCATCAAGAGGTCCCGAACCTGGGTAAAACATCATGTTCCCTGCCTCCTGTTACCATCTTCCTTAGACGCACAGTTCGGGACCTCCTACCCGAGATCCGCTGGTTTTGACACCGACAAGTAGGTAAATGATAAAAACAGAATTTTTGATGTGGAATGCTACCTAGCATAATTCTCAATGTAATTTTCTTTACTGTGGCATGAATATTCAGATCCGAAAGATTCAAGACAAAAGTTTAATATTGACATAAAAACAATAATACTTCAACCATACTAACTAAGCAATCATGTCTTATCAAAATAACATGGCAAAAGAAAGTTCATCCCTACAAAATCATATAGTTTGGTCATGCTCCATCTTCGTCACACAAGAATGCTCTCATCTTGCACAACCCCGATGACAAGCCAAGCAATTGTTTCATACGTTAGTAATCTCAAACTTTTTTCAACTTCCACGCAATACATGAGCGTGAGCCATGGATATAGCACTATGATTGGAATAGAATAATATGATGGGGGTTATGTGGAGAAGACAAAAAGGAGAAAGTCTCACATTGACGCCGCTAATCAACGGGCTAGGGAGATTCCCATCGATTGATGTCAATGCAAGGAGTAGGGATTGCCATGTAATGGATGCACTAGAGCTATAAATGTATGAAAGCTCAACAAAAGGAACTAAGTGGGTGTGCATCCAACTTGCTTGCTCATGACGACCTAGGGCATTTGAGGAAGCCCATTGTTGGAATATACAAGCCAAGTTCTATAATGAAAAATTCCCACTAGTATATTAAAGTGAAAAAACAAGAGACTCTCTATCATAAAGATCATGGTGCTACTTTGAAGCACAAGTGTGGAAAAAGAGGATAAATAGCATTGTCCCTTTTTATTTATTTTTTCCTTTTTTGGGCCTTTCTTCTTTTTTTGGCCTTTCTCCTTTTTTATTTGGGACAATGCTCTATTAAGGATGATCATCACACTTCTATTTATTTATAACTCAATGATTACAACTCGATACTAGAACAAAATATGACTATATGAATGCCTCCGGCGGTGTACCGAGAAAGGCAATGAATCAAGAGTGACATGTATGATAAATTATGCATGGTGGCTTTGCCACAAATACGATGTCAACTACATGATTGTGCAAAGCAATATGACAATGATGAAGCATGTCATAAATGAAACGGTGGAAAGTTGCATGGCAATATATCTAGGAATGGCTATGGAAATGCCATAATAGTAGGTATGGTGGCTGTTTTGAGGAAGATATAAGGAGGTTTATTTGTGACAGAGCATATCATATCACGGGGTTCGGATGCACTGGCGAAGTTTGCACCAACCCTCAAGGTGAGAAAGGGCAATGCATGGTACCGAAGAGGCTAGCAATGATGGAAGGGTGAGAGTGCGTATAATCCATGGACTCATCATTAGTCATAAAGAACTCATATACTTATTGCAAAAAATCTACAAGTCATCAAAAACCAAGCACTACGCGCATGTTCCTAGGGGGATAGATTGGTAGGAAAAGACCATCGCTCGTCCCCAACCCCACTCATAAGGAAGACAATCAAAGAACACCTCATGTTTCAAATTTGTTACACAACGGTTACCATACGTGCATGCTACGGGACTTGTAATCTTAAACACAAGTATTTCTCAAATTCACAACTACTCAACTAGCACAACTTTAATATCACCATCCTCATATCTCAAAACAATTATCAAGCATCCAACTTCTCATAGTATTCAACGCACTTTTTATGCAAGTTTTTATTATACCAATCTTGGATGCCTATCATATTAGGACTACTTTTATAACCAAAGGAAATTACCATGCTGTTCTAAAGGACTCTCAAAATAATATAAGTGAAGCATGATAGATCAATAATTTCTATAAAAAAACCACCACCGTGCTCTAAAAGATATAAGTGAAGTACTAGAGCAAAATTATCTAGCTCAAAAGATATAAGTGAAGTACATAGAGTATTCTAAGAAATTCCAATTCATGCGTGTCTCTCCCAAAAGGTGTGTACAGCAAGGATGATTGTGGTAAACTAAAAAGCAAAGACTCAAATCATACAAGACGCTCCAAGGAAAACCCATATCATGTGGTGAATAAAAATATAGCCTCAAGTAAAGTTACCGATGGAAGAAGACGAAAGAGGGAATGCCTTCTGGGGCATCCCCAAGCTTAGGCTTTTGGTCATCCTTGAATTTTACCTGGGGTGCCTTGGGCGTCCCCAAGCTTAGGCTCTTGCCACTCCTTATTCCATAATCAATCAAATCCTTACCCAAAACTTGAAAACTTCACAACACAAAACTCAACAGAAAATCTCATGAGCTCCGTTAGTATAAGAAAACAAACCACCACTTAAGGTACTGTAATGAAATCATTCTTTATTTATATTGATGTTAAACCTACGGTATTCCAACTTCTCTATGGTTCATACCCTCCAATACTAGCCATAGATTCATCAAAATAAGCAAACAACACACGAGAAACAGAATCTGTCAAAAACAGAACAGTCTGTAGTAATCTGTAGGTTTTGAATACTTCTGTAACCCCAAAAATTATGAAATAAATTGGTGGACGTGAGGAATTTTTCTGTTAATCATATGCAAAAATAATCAACCTAATCACAATCTCCAATAAAAAAATGGCAGAAAATCTCGTGAGCGCAAAACTTTCTGGTTTTTACAGCAAGATCACTAAAACTTCCCCCAAGTCTTCCCAAAGGTTCTACTTGGCACAAACACTAATTAAAAGCATAAAACCACATCTAAAGAGAGGCTAGATGAATTATTTATTACTAAACAAGAACAAAAAACAAGAAACAAAAATAAAATTGGGTTGCCTCCCAACAAGCGCTGTCGTTTAACGCCCCTAGCTAGGCATCTATAATTTTAATGATGCTCACATGAAAGATAGCAATTGAAACACGAAGGGAGCATCATGAAACATATGAAAATCACATCTAAGTCTACCATACTTCCTATGCATAGTCATTATATAAGCAAACAAATTATCAAGACAAGGAAAAACTAGCATATGCAAGGAAGCAGAAAGAAATAATAGCAATCTCAACATAACAAGAGGTAATTTAGTAAAATGAAAATTTATACAATCATATTTTCCTCTCTCATAATAATTACATGTGGGATCATAAGCAAATTCAACAAAATAGCTATCACATAAAATATTTTCAACACGATCCACATGCATGTAATTTTGACACTCTTCCAAAATAGTGGGATTAACATTAACTAAAGTCACGACCTCTCCAAACCCACGTTTAATAATATTGCAAACACTATTATCAATATCATATTCTAGCAGGACTGGACTGGTACCTCTTGAGCACTGCGTTAGTTTTCCCTTGAATAGGAAAGGGTGATACAACAAAGTAGCGTAAGTATTTCCCTCGGTTTTTGAGAACCAAGGTATCAATCCAGTAGGAGACTACACGCAAGTCCCTCGTACCTACACAAACAAATAAGAACCTCACAACCAACGCGATAAAGGGGTTGTCAATCCCTTCACGGTCACTTACGAGAGTGAGATCTGATATAGATAATAATAATAAGATAAATATTTTTGGTATTTTTATGATATAGATTGAAAGTAAAGATTGCAAAATAAACTAGATTGGAAACTTACATGATAAAAGATAGACACGGGGGCCATAGGTTTTACTAGTGGCTTCTCTCAAGATAGCATAAGTATTACGGTGGGTGAACAAATTACTGTCGAGCAATTGATAGAAAAGTGAATAATTATGAGAATATCTAGGCATGATCATGTATATAGGCATCACGTCCATGACAAGTAGACCGAAACGATTATGCATCTACTAGTATTACTCCACACATCTACCGCTACACCGCATGCATCTAGAGTATTAAGTTCATAAGAACAGAGTAATGCATTAGGCAAGATGACATGATGTAGAGGGATAAACTCAAGCAATATGATATAAACCCCATCTTTTTATCCTCAATGGCAACAATACAATACGTGCCTTGCTACCCCTGCTATCACTGGGAAAGGACACCGCAAGATTGAACCCAAAGCTAAGCACTTCTCCCATTGCAAGAAAGATCAATCTAGTAGGCCAAACCAAACTTATAATTCCAAGAGACTTGCAAAGATAACCAATCATACATAAAAGATTACAGAGAAGAATCAAATATTGTTCATAGATAAACTTGATCATAAACCCACAATTCATCAGATCTCGACAAACACACCGAAAAAAGAGTTACATCAAATAGATCTCCAAGAAGATTGAGGAGAACATTGTATTGAGATCCAAAGAGAGAGAAGAAGATATCTAGCTAATAACTATGGACCCGAAGGTCTGTGGTTAAATACTCAAACATCACGGAGAGGCTATGGTGTTGGTGTAGAAGCCCTCCATGATCGATTCCCCCTTCGGCGGAGCTCCGGAAAAGGTCCCAAGATGTGATCTCTTGGGTACAGAAGGTTGTGGCGGTGGAAATAGGGTTTCGTGGTGCTCCCGGATGTTTTTGGGGTATATGGATATATATAGGAGGAAGAAGTAGGTCGGTGAGCTGCAAGGGGCCCACGAGGGTGGGGGCATGCCTCCCTGCCTCGTGGCCTCCTCGTTGATTTCTTGACATCTACTCCAAGTCCCCTGGATCACGCTTGTTCCAAAAATGACTCTCCCGAAGGTTTCATTCCGTTTGGATTCCGTTTGATATTCCTTTTTTGCGAAACACTGAAATAGGCAAAAAATAGCAATTTGCACTGGGCCTTGGGTTAGTAGGTTAGTCCCAAAAATAATATAACAGTGTATAAATAAGCCCATTAACATCCAAAACTGATAATATAATAACATGGAACAGTCAAAAATTATAGATACGTTGGAGACGTATCATGGGCCGCCTTGAGATTATCCCAGACAATGCGAACCTGCTCTTCAGCTTGTTGAATAATGTCTGGACCAATGAGCATTTGTACCGCAGTTTCTGACCAATTTAGAGGGGTTCGACACTTATGTCCATAAAGCACTTCGAAGGGTGCCATCTTCAAGCTAGCTTGATAACTGTTGTTATAAGAGAACTCCGCATAAGGGAGAGATTCTTCCCACTTCTTGCCGAAAGAAATAACGCAAGCCCGAAGCATGTCTTCAATAATTTAATTGACTCGTTCGACTTGGCCTTCGGATTGGGGATGATAAGCAGTGCTCCAGGTAATATGAGTTCCCATTGCCTCTTGGAAACTATCCCAGAACTTCGAAGTGAAAATACTGCCACGGTCTGAACTGATCTCCTTCGGAATGCCGTGTAGTGGCACAATTTGGGAGATATACATGTTTGCTAATTGACTAGCAGTGATTGTCTCCTTGACTGGCAGAAAGTGAGAAACCTTAGAGAATTGGTCGATGACGACAAAGATAGCATCGTTACCTTTCTGAGACTTGGGAAGGCCAGTGACAAAGTCCATCTAAATCTTATCCCATTTCCTTTCAGGAATAGGGAGAGGTTGTAGAAATCCAGCTGGTTTCTGATGTTCTGCATTGACGCGACGACAAACGTCACATTCTTCAACATATCGAGCAATGTCTTGCTTCATTTTAGACCACCAGTACTTCTGACGGATGTCTAGATACATTTTAGTACTTCCCTGATGAATAGAGAAAGGGGTGTCATGTGCTTCTTTCATTACCTTCTCTGTCATAAGCTCAAACCGGGGTACTACAATATACTCTCTAAAGTATAAGGTTCCATCTTCACCAAGTGAGAATTCTCTAGATTTCTCTAAGGCAATATCCTTTTTCATCAGATCAACATGAGCATCTTTGTCTTGAGCAGACTTGTTTGCTTTCAGAAGAGTTGGTTCTAAGACAAGGTTATCCAGAGAACCCTGTGGAACTAGTTGAAGGTTCAACTTGCAAAGTTCTTCATAAAGGCGGAGTTGAGCTTTATAGACCATGTGATTATTGCAACAAGACTTGTGGCTCAGGGCATCAGCCATTACATTAGCCTTACCAGGGGTATAGGATATACCGTAGTTGTAGTCAGCAATAGCTTCCATCCATCGCTGCTGACGAAGATTCAGATCCGGCTGAGTAAACAAGTACTTCAGACTCTGATGATCAGTGAAGATCTCACAACGATTACCGAGAAGGTATTGTCGCCATAGCTTCAGTGCATAGATAACCGCAGCAAGATCGAGGTCGTGAACTGGGTAGTTCTCTTTATGAGGACGCAGTTGACGGGAGGCATAAGCAATCACTCTGCGCTCTTGCATTAGGACACAGCCTCATCCTTGTGGTGAAGCGCCGCAATAGATGATGAAGTCCTTGTGAGAATCAGGGGGAGCAAGCACTGGGGCAGATGTCAGCTTGTCCTTGAGTGCCTAGAAACTTTCCTGACATTTTTCAGTCCAATCAAACTTAACGCTCTTGTGAATCAGATTAGTCAGGGGCTTGGAAATCTTGGAGAAGTTCTCGATGAAACGGCGGCAATAACTGGCAAGTCCGAGAAAGCTTCTGACTTGCTTGACAGTCTTCCGAGGGGTTCAGTCAAGAATAGCCTGAACGCGCTCTGGGTTGACGGCAATACCATCCTTGGAGATGACATGCCTAAGGTAGGTTACTTCGGGAAGCCAGAATTCGCACTTGGAATACTTGGCATAAAGTTGATGTTCTTGAAGCTTCTCTAGAACAAGTCGAAGATGTTTGGCATGTTCTTCTTTGTTCTTCGAATATACCAGGATATCATCGAGGTAGACTACGACGAACTTGTCGAGGTAATCCATGAATATGTAGTGCATCAGACGAGACAATGTGTATGGAGCATTGGTCAAGCCAAAAGACATGACGGTGTACTCGTAAAAACCATAACGAGTGATGAATGTGGTCTTTGGAATATCCTCTTCACGAACACGGATATGGTGGTAACCCAATCTCAAGTCGAGTTTAGAGAATATCGATGAACCATCCAGTTGATCATACAGATCATTGATCCAAGGAAGGGGATATTTGTTCTGAATTGTAGCTTGGTTGATAGGATGGTAGTCTTGGACCAAACGGCTCGTTCTATCCTTATTCTTGACGAAGAGGGAAGGTGCTCCCCAAGCAGAGGAGCTTGGACAAATGAAACCCTTGCGAAGAGATTTGTTGATTTCCTCCTTAAGTTCAAGGAGCTCATGAGGTGGCATCTTGTAGGGTCATTTGGCGATAGGAATGGTGCCTGGTTTCAAGTTGATGACGAACTCGACAACCCGAGCAGGGGGTATTCGTGGAAGTTCTTCTGGAAAGACATCTAGGAATTCGCGAACAACTGGAATATTTTCAATTCCCTCCAGAGGTGTTGCGTTCAACGCATTCAAGACATAAAGTCGTGCTTTAGCGTTTTGAACAATTTGAGCATGGTAGCTTACCGTATCATCAGAAGCATGTAGGAGATGAACGACTTTGGTGGCGCAAACGATAGAGGTAGTATGTGATTTCAACCATTCCATTCCTAGAATGAGGTCAATGTTGGAAGACTCCAGAATAATGGGAGAAACATGAAATTCCAACCCTTCGATTTCAACAGGGACGTTGCGACCAATCATGGTAGTTCAACACTGACCCGCGGGGGTGCGTACCACAATCGGAGTGTTCATGGGTTCGCATCGAATGTCGTGTGCATATGCAAAATTTTCTGACATGAATGAATGCGATGCTCCTAAATCGAATAAAACAAAAGCCGATACTGAATTAACGAGAAGAGTACCCATCACAGTAGCAGGTTGGTCTTGAGCTTCATTCAGATCAACATCATTAGCCTGGCCATGACGATAAGGTCGAGCATTGTTGTTGCGGGGCTGATTGTTTCCACGGGAATTAGAAGGCAGAGCCAACTGATTCTGATTCTGAGGGCAGTTCCTGGAACGGTGACCTGGAAGGCCACACTTGAAGCATGGAACATCATTGGGGTTGGGAGCAGGAGCTTGGGGCGGTGCAGTCTCGAGAGGTTTCCTCGTTGGTGGAGGAGGCAGACGCGGAGCAGCATAGGACTGTCTTGGTGCAGGTGCAGTTGGGCGGTACATGCTGTGGGGGATCCATATCCGACGCTTCTACACTAACGGGCCCAAAGATGAGCCAGCGTCGCGGCTGCGCCTGAGGGATCCCTGGTGTTCGTAAAGACCAGTCTCAACCTAAATAGCCTTGTTCATCAAGGTGGCAAAGTCGGGAAAGTCATGAATGAGCAGTGCTAGCTTGATATCAGGGTGAAGTCCATCACAGAACTTTTCTTGCCTACGAGCATCAGTTGCAATGTCTTCTTCAGCATAACGTGACAAGTCCAGAAATTCCCGTTGATAAGCATCTACAGACTTGTTGCCTTAGGTGAGGTTGTGGAACTCGCGCTTCTTCCTGTCCATGATTCCTTGAGGAATGAAGCGGGCACGGAAGGTAGCTTGGAAATCCGGCCAAGTGATGACCGTTCTGGCAGGTAGGGTACGCCTGTGGCTGTCCCACCATTGAGCAGCGGGACCCTTCAGAAAGAAAGATGCAAAGGTGACATAGGTAGCAGGGGCCACACTAGCAGACTCCATTTCATAGGTGATGTCATAGAGCCAGTCATCAACATCAAGGGGTTGAGTTGAGCTACGGTAGATAGTTGGGTTGAGGCGCATGAAGTCCTACAGATTTACTGGGGTTGGCTATTGATTCATGTTCGGACGAGGAAACTAAGCCATCATTCCTTCCATCAATTGGCGATTCAGCTCAAACTGTTGCATCATTCCGGCCATGAATTCAGGCGGTGGTGGAGTGTTGCCACCACGACCATGACCAGCAGGTCTAACCATCCTGCTAACATGCAACAGGGGGTATTTCAGCATCGAGCATTTGTAAATACAAAGGATCATTCATGTTGAAACATGCATAATGAAAGGGGTACGATGGATACCACATAGTAGTCAACACGACAGAGTGTGTACTATTCAGAATACTATTCTAAGGAATAACTATGGCTTATCCAACTTTGGGGTGAATGTAGTCACGAGATCATAATGTTAGGGTTAGTAAATTTGTTTAACCCGAATGGAAGTGAGATCAGAATCCCAGAGTATAGACGAAGAGTAAAAGATCCTAATACCACCCAATGGCGACGTGGGCCCGTAAGACACACGACCATGTTAGTAAATCAGGTTTTTCAGTGACTAGACTCAACTTCGGCCAAGGAGTTGGAAAGGGGGATCCTACAGGCAGTCGGCTCTAATACCAACTTGTGACGCCCTCAATTCAACCGTACACTAATCATACACGAAAATGTGTACGATCAAGATCAAGGACTCACAGGAAGATATCACAACACAACTCTAGACACAGATGAAATAATACAAGCTTTATATTACAAGCCATGGTCCTCGAGGGCTCGAATACATAAGCTCGAATACAAAAGAGTCAGCGGAAGCAACAATATCTGAGTACAAACATAAATTGAACAAGTTAGCCTTAAGAAGGCTAGCACAAAAGCAACATCGATCGAAAAGGCAAGGCCTCCTTCCTCGGACCTCCTAACTACTCCTGGTCTTAGGCGGCCTCCACGTAGTAGCAGGCTCCATCGGGTAGTAGTAGTAGTCGACTGGGTGGCATCTGGCTCCCGGGATCCACCATCTGGTTGCCACAACCGGAAAAGAAGAAAGAAGGGGGAAAAGGGGGTAGCAAATCAACCGTGAGTACTCATCCAAAGTACTCGCAAGCATCAGATCTATACTAAGTATGCATTGGTATCAAATGAAAGGGTTGTATCTGTGGACTGAACTGCAGAATGCCAGAATAGAGGGGAAAGTCTAGCCTATCGAAGATTACCATCTTCAAGCATCTTCAAGAATTTAGAAGAGTACACATCAACATAATGTAAAGTAGTAGTAGTGTTATCAACCTCGCCCAGACATCCTTCCTCGACCCCCTGTGAGGAAGCAATGCCAGAGCCATACTATCCATTTCTCATCACAAGAATCCAGTTCTAGTTGTATCGATCGGGAGACAACTGCAAGTGTCTGTTATCGTAGGACAGGCTATCAATAGATGTTTTCTTCCCTGCAGGGTGCACCAACTTACCCACCATGCTCAATTAACTCCGGCCGGACACACTTTCCTGGGTCATGCCCGGCCTCGGTCAAATGATATGCCGCAACCCGACCTAGGCTTTATAGAGAGGTCAGCACGCCAGACTAAACCTATGCCCCTAGGGGTCTTGGGCCATCAGCCCGGGAACTCCTGCACGTTGTGTGGGTCGCGGGTTAGCAGACCTAGCTACCTCCTTAAAAAGGCAGTTGCTTATGCAGTCCAACCCGGTGTGCATCGCTTAGTCACATGACATCTATTAAGCTTCGGCTGATGCATACAACACAGAACGCCCATACTATGCCCACGTGATGGTTAGTGCTATTAGGCCAGAGGCCCCTCGGATCAAATATCCAAACCGTTAGTGTGTTGGTAGTGCGGTCACGAGCAGAGACTCACGAAAGATGTGACCCCATCGCCCCGTCTCGAGTACTTGCGGCAAGGGCTAAGAATGCCCGGCCACGCCTCGTAAGTATCTCGCGGGCACCTTCTGGGTCAACCCGACTCCACATCACTCCTAATTAAGCTCATGTGGGTACCCCTCAGGGCCGACCCGTCTTTAGTAACATGGTTCAGTGTAAAGTCATAGTAACCATAGTAACTATGTGTCTAACACCAAGGGAAACCCTGAGGAACCCCCCCCCCCTCGGTGGATTCCACTCGATGTAATCATCATGGTGAACATAAGAGGTACCACCCTCGAGGTTCACACTTGAGGGGTTGCACGCCAGAGTCGTATCAGAAGTGGTTAAGGAGGAAATCGCCCTCGATGACTAGGACCGAATAGTTACACTACAGAGATCTCATCTGGAGTGATGTATGAGGTGTTACCCTCGGCACTCGATAGTAACTCTGCAGAGTCGTACAACTAGGGGGTGATATGCGGTGTCGGGGCCTAGACGTCGATGACGTTGATCGAGTCATCAAACATAAAGCAGGGCCACAAGGCCAAGCTGGGGGTCACTGATGGGTCACTAACCAACCTATACTAAGCAGTTTAGGATAAGCAGGTAGGTAACAATAAGTAGGTTACAAAAGTAGGCTATGCATCAGAATAGGAGCAATCAATTACAGTAGAAAAATCTAATGCAAGCATGAGAGAATGGAATGGGCAATATCGGGATGATCAAAGGGGGGGGGGGCTTGCATGGAAGCTCTGCTGTAAAGGAAGAAGGGTCGTCAGAGACATAGTCGATCACAGGGGCAGCATCGGTCTCAGGGTCTACCGGAGAAAAGAGGGGGAAGCAATAATAAACATAAAGTAAACAAAGCATCAGAAAGCATAACATGGTAATATGTTGTGACGGGTGTGACCTAACGTATGGCTACATGATATAGGTGAAGGGGGAATTCAACCGGGAATGTTTTCCCGGTTCTGGACCTGTGTCGAATAGAATACCGGAGGGGGGATGTTCCATGTTCAGATAGTTAGAGGCATCTGACAGGTAAACGAACCATGTCTTCGGATTTGTCTCGTCGTTCTAAGCAACTTTCATGTAGAAAACATTTTCATCCGAGTTACGGATTAATTTCTGTGATTTTTCAAAGTTATAAACATATACTGAAATGATTTAAATAACAGAAAAAAGAGTTACTGCGTCAGTATGATGTCAGCAATGCGTCAGTATTCGGCTGACCTGCTGACTAGTCAAACTGACAGGTGGGGCCCACCTCTCAGCCTCTCTGGGTTAAAATAATCTAACAGACTAATTAGAGGGGTGGGCCCCAAGTGTTAGTGAATAATTAACTACTACTTAAATAACATATTTTAACTAGTAGTTTTATTTATTTATGAAAATGTTTAAGCTAGTGGGGCCTGCATGTCAGTGGGTCAGAGTGCCCAGTCAACAGGGTCAACTGGGGCCTGTGGGGCCCAGCGGCAGTGTCACAGGGGGCCCACTTGTGAGGCCACGTCGGCGATGATGGGGACGCGACGCTGGCGACCAAAACAACGGCGGGGCTCACCAGACTTCACCGAAAATCGCGCATAGGGGGTCTTTTGGCGCGGGACTTGGCGCGTTCGAACAAGCGCACGAAGGAGCATCGACTGGGGCGATGGCGTCGCCGGAGTTGGCCGGAGCGGCACCGACGAGCGGCGAGGGCGGCGGTCGCGCTCAGGCGACGATGAGGATGGTGCTATGGGGCACGGCACAGGATGCGGTCCATGGCACTGGGCTGCGGGAGCGAGCTGAGCACGAGGCCGTGTCCGGCTGAGCTCGCCGGTGGGTGTGGCCATGGTGACTATGAAGCAGGGTGGTGACGAGCTACGACGATGTTGCGTTCTTGCGGCAGGGGGCCGAGATGCGCTAGGAGAAGCAAAGGAAGGGGGAGACGGAGCTTACGGGGCAGGCACACGGAGGCCTCTCAGGGTTCGGGAGCGCAGAGGGAGGCCTGTGGCCCCGATGATCGCTGGTGACCACTGAGAAGGGGAAGAGGGCGATGCCGATGTCGCCGACCTCCCCAGCTACAGCCGATGGATGAGGACGGTGAAGCGGAGGACGGCGCACCTCCCAGGCTCGGTTGCCGGGCTCGAGGACACCGGTGGCCGCGGGGACAACGGAGAACGGCGGCAATGGCGCTCGGAGGTGGGTGGGGAAGGAGGGGGAGAGGCGAGGAGTGGGCGGAGAGGCCGAGGGGAAGCTGGAGGTGACTGGACGGAGGCGAGGGGGGGCCCGAGGCATCGGGGCCTTATCCCCTCATCGGGCGTCACCGGCGAGGTGGCTGGACGGTGACGGGCGCGCGCTGCCCCGCACGGTCGAAGGAACAGGAAGCGACCGGGGAGGGGGAGTGGGCCGGCCTAGCTGGGCCAAGGCCCAGGGGGGCAGGGGGCTTTATCTCTCCCCTCTGATTTTCCTTTTTTCTTTTTGTTTTTGTTCTTTTTCCAGTAGCTTTTGTATTTTCTTTTTGCCACAATTGACCTTGCAAAAATATGCCACTGGCCAAAACAAATTCAAAGAAGTATTGTGCACTGCCACGAAAGATTGTGAGACTTTTGAAAAAGTTTGCAATTTTTATAAATTAAAAGGGCATTTAATTTATTGTGTAGGTCACTATTTTAAGTAGTTTAGGCCACTTAAACACTTTGCAAAAATGTTGGTTCACCACAAATATTAACAAATGATTATTTGCCACATGATGAACATTTTAGTTTTCATCTTTGAGCAATTTTGAATTTTACTCGGAATTTGAAATTGAATTCAACTGGGATTTGAAATGAGAGAGAAGCAAAGATGATCAAACACTTGTTTACCAAATGGATTAACTTAACCACAGGGATTATTGTGGCATCATTACACCAGGGTGTTACAAAGGGTCTCTGATCGTAGTGTCACGTTAGCAGCATCCCGCAGTAGTGACCCAACCGGCAGTCGGGATTCTGGGCTGGAAAAGGAGCAAATATTAGAGACCTATTCTGCACAGCTCCAAAAGTCCTGAAACTTCACGGAAGACGTTTTCAGAATATATAAAAAATACTGAGCGCAAGAAGTTCACCAGGGGGGCCACACCCTGCCCACGAGGGTGGGGGCGCGCCCTACCCCCTGGGTGCGCCCCCCCTACCTCGTGGGCCCCCTGGTGGCCCTCCGATGGCCATCTTCTTCTATATGGAGTCTTTCGATGAGGAAAAAATCATAAGCCATCTCCTCGGACGAAACTCCGTCGCCAAGAGGCGGAACCTTGGCGGATCCAATCTAGGGCTTTGGCAGAGCTGTTCTGCCTGGGAAACTTCCCTTCGGGAGGGGGAAATCATAGCCATCGTCATCACCAATGCTCCTCTCATCGGTAGAGGGCAATCTCCATCAACATCTTCACCAGCACCATCTCCTCTCAAAACCCTAGTTCATCTCTTGTATCCAATTCTTGTCTCCAAGTCCGGAATTGGTACTAGTAGGTTGCTAGTAGTGTTAATTACTCCTTGTAGTTGATGCTAGTTGGTTTATTTGGTGGAAGATCATATGTTCAGATCCTATATGCATATTAATACCCCTCTAATTATGAACATGATTATGCTTTGTGAGTAGTTACATTTGTTCCTGAGGACATGGGAGAAGTCTTGCTATTAGTAGTCATGTGAATTTGGTATTCGTTCGATATTTTGATGAGATGTATGTTGTCTCTCCTCTAGTGGTTTTATGCGAACGTCGACTACATAACACTTCACCATTATTTGGGCCTATAGGAAGCCATTGGGAAGTAGTAAGTAGATGATGGGTTGCTAGAGTGACATAAGATTAAACCCTAGTTTATGCGTTGCTTCGTAAGGGGCTGATTTGGATCCATATGTTTCATGCTATGGTTAGGTTTAACTTAATACTTTTGTTGTAGTTGCGGATGCTTGCAATAGAGGTTAATCATAAGTGGGATGCTTGTCCAAGTAAGGACAGTACCCAAGCACCGGTCCACCCACATACCAAATTATCAAAGTACCGAACGCGAATCATATGAATGTGATGAAAACTAGCTTGACGATATTCCCATGTGTCCTCGGGAGCGCTTTTCTCTATATAAGAGTTTGTCCAGGCTTGTCCTTTGCTACAAAAAGGATTGGGCCACCTTTCTGCACTTTATTTACTTTTGTTACTTGTTGCTCGTTACAGATTATCCTATGACAAAACTATCTGTTACCACTTATTTCAGTACTTGCAGAGAATACCTTGCTGGAAACCGCTTATCATTTCCTTCTGCTCCTTGTTGGGTTCGACACTCTTACTTATCGAAAGGACTACGATAGATCCCCTATACTTGTGGGTCATCAAGACTCTTTTCTGGCGCCGTTGCCGGGGAGTGAAGCGCCTTTGGTAGGTGGAATTTGGTAAGGAAAATTTATATAGTGTGCTGAAATTTACTGTCACTTGTTACTATGGAAAGTAATCCTCTGAGGGGATTGTTCGGGGTATCTTCACCCCGACCAGTAGAGCAAAGAGTTGCTCCACAACCTACTGAACCTACTAAAAATGAAAATGAAAATGAAAATGTCTGCTTTGAAATTCTTTCGGGTATGATAGAAAACTTGCTAGATAATCCTTTTGTAGGAGATGGAACAATGCATCCTGATGAGCACCTAATATATGTTGATGAAGTTTGTGGATTATTTAAGCTTGCAGGTGTACCCGGAGATGTTCTTAAGAAGAAGGTATTCCCTTTATCTTTGAAGGGAGATGCATCGACATGGTATAGGATATGTGATGATATGGGGTCATGGAACTACAAACGATTGAAATTGGAATTTCATCAGAAGTTTTATCGTATGCATCTTGTTCATCGTGATCGCAATTATATATATAATTTTTGGCCTCGCGAAGGAGAATGCATCGCTAAAGCTTGGGGGAGGCTTAAATGAATGTTATATTCATGCCCCAGTCATGAGCTCTCAAGAGAGATGATTATTCAAAATTTATATGCTCGGCTTTCTGATAACAATCGCACCATGCTCGATACTTCTTGTGCTGGCTCTTTTATGACGAAGACTATTGAATTCAAATGGGATTTATTGCAAAGAATTAAAGGCAACTCTGAAGATTGGGACCTCGACGAAGGTAAGGAGTCAGGTATGACACCTAAGTTTGATTGTGTTAAATCTTTTATGGATACCGATGCTTTCCATAAATTTAGCACTAAATATGGACTTGACTCTGAGATAGTAGCTTCTTTCTGTGAATCTTTTGCTACTTATGTTGATCTCCCCAAGGAGAAGTGGTTTAAATATCATCCTCCCATAGAAGTAAAAGTAGCTGCACCTATTAAAATTGAAGAAAATACTGTCACTTATAATGATCCTATTGTTCCTACTACTTATGTTGAGAAACCATCTTTTCCTTTTAGGATAAAAGATCATGCTAATGCTTCAACTGTGCTTCGTAAAAGCAATATTAGAACCTATACACCTCCTGGGCAAATTAAAGTTGAACCTAATATTGCTATTGTTAAAGATCTCTTGTCTGATAATATTGATGGGCATGTTATTCATTTCTGTGATGAGACTGCTAGAATTGCTAAACCTTGTGCTAAAGATAAACATAGACTAGTGGTAGGCATGCCTGTTATTTGTGTTAAAATAGGAGATCATTGTTATCATGGATTATGTGATATGGGTGCCAGTGCTAGTGCAATACCTCATGACTTATACAAAGAAGTTATGCATGATATTGCACCTGCTGAGATAGAAGATATTGATGTCACAATTAAACTTGCCAATAGAGATACTATTTCACCAATTGGAATTGTTAGAGATGTTGAAGTCTTGTGTGGGAAAACTAAATATCCTGCTGATTTTCTTGTTCTTGGTTCCCCAGAAGATAGCTTTTGTCCCATTATATTTGGTAGACCCATCTTAAACACTATTAATGCTAAGATAGATTGCAAAAAGGATGTTGTTACTATCGGTTCAGATGATATGTCTCATGAATTTAATTTCTCTAAATTTAGTTGACAACACCGTGAAGAAGAATTACCTAGTAAGGATGAAATTATTGGTCTTGCTTCTATTGCCGTACCTCCTAGTGATCATTTAGAACAATATTTGCTAGACCATGAAAATGATATGTTTATGAATGAAAGAAGGGAAATAGATGAAGTATTCTTTAAACAGGAACCTATTCTGAATCACAATTTGCATGTTGAAATCCTAGGGGATCCTCCTCCACCCAAGGGTGATCCCATGTTTGAGCTTAAACCGTTGCCTGATACTCTTAAATATGCTTATCTTGATGAGAAAAAGATATATCATGTTATTATTAGTGCTAACCTTTCAGAGCATGAGGAAGAGAGATTATTGAAAACTCTGAAGAAGCACTATGCTGCTATTGGGTATACTCTTGACGATCTTAAGGGCATTAGTCCCACTCTATGTCAACATAAAATAAATTTGGAAGAAGATGCTAAACCAGTTCGTGATCATCAACGACGGCTAAATCCTAAAATGGAAGAAGTGGAGAGAAAGGAAATACTAAAGCTCCTTGAGGTAGGTATAATCTATCCCGTTGCTGATATTCAGTGGGTAAGTCATGTCCATTGTGTCCCTAAGAAGGGATGTATTACTGTCATTCCTAATGATAAAGATGAATTGATTCCTCAAAGAATTATTACAGGTTATAGGATGGTAATTGATTTCCGCAAATTAAATAAGGCCACTAAAAAGGATCATTACCACTTACCTTTTATCGATCAAATGCTAGAAAGATTATCCAAACATACACATTTTTGCTTTCTAGATGGTTATTCTGGTTTCTCTCAAATACCTGTGTCTGCCAAGGATCAATCAAAGACTACATGTACTTGCCCTTTTGGTACTTTTTCTTATAGGCGTATGCCTTTTGATTTATGTAATGCACCTGCTACCTTTCAAAGATGCATGATGGCTATATTCTCTGACTTTTGTGAAAAAATTTGTGAGGTTTTCATGGATGATTTCTCCGTCTATGGATCTTCTTTTGATGATTTCTTTAGCAACCTTGATCGAGTTTTGTAGAGATGTGAAGAAACTAATCTTGTCTTGAATTAGGAAAAGTGCCACTTTATGGTTAATGAAGGTATTGTCTTGGGGCATAAAGTTTCTGAAAGAGGTATTGAAGTTGATAAAGCCAAGGTTGATGCTATTGAAAAGATGTCATGCCCCAAGGATATCAAAGGTATAAGAAGTTTCCTTGGTCACGCCGGATTTTATAGGAGGTTCATTAAGGACTTCTCAAAAATTTCTCGGCCTCTCACTAATTTATTACAAAAAGATATACCATTTGTCTTTGATGACGATTGTGTAGAAGAGAAAGCATTGATCTCTGCACCTATTGTTCAGCCACCTGATTGGAATTTACCCTTTGAAATTATGTGTGATGCTAGTGATTATGCTGTAGGTCCTGTTCTAGGGCAAAGAGTTGATAAGAAATTAAACGTTATTCAATATGCTAGTAAAACCCTAGACAATGCTCAAAGAAATTATGCTACTACTAAAAAAGAATTCTTGGCAGTTGTATTTGCTTGTGATTAGTTCAGACCTTATATTGTTGATTCTAAAGTAACTATTCACACTAATCATGCTGCTATTAGATATCTTATGGAAAAGAAAGATGCTAAACCAAGACTTATTAGGTGGGTTCTCTTTCTACAAGAATTTGATTTACATATTGTTGATAGAAAGGGAGCTGAAAACCCCGTTGCATTCAACTTTTCTAGGTTAGAAAATGTGCTTGATGACTCACTACCTATTGATGATAGCTTTCCTGATGAGCAACTAAATGTCATAAATGCTTCTCATATTGCTCCATGGTATGCTGATTATGCTAATTACATTGTTGCCAAATTCATACCACCTAGATTCACATACCAGCAAAAGAAAAGGTTCTTCTATGATTTGAGGCATTACTTTTGGGATGACCCACATCTTTATAAAGAAGGAGTAGATGGTGTTATTAGACGTTGTGTACCTGAGCATGAACAGGAACAGATCCTACCCAAGTGTCACTCCGAAGCTTATGGAGGACACCATGCTGGAGATAGAACTGCACATAAGGTATTGCAATCTAGTTTTTATTGGCCTACTCTCTTCAA
Organism: Triticum dicoccoides; assembly: GCF_002162155.2. Lineage (NCBI taxonomy): Eukaryota > Viridiplantae > Streptophyta > Magnoliopsida > Poales > Poaceae > Triticum > Triticum dicoccoides. The sequence goes on along the minus strand of NC_041388.1, from coordinate 642,536,808 downwards.
AGATGCCCGTAAGTTTGTCTTATCTTGTGATGAATGTAAAAGAATTGGTAATATTAGTAGACGTCAAGAAATGCCTATGAACTATTCACTTGTTATTGAACCATTTGATGTTTGGGGCTTTGACTATATGGGACATTTTCCTGCCTCTAATGGATATATACATATTTTAGTTGATGTTGATTACATTACTAAGTGGGTAGAAGCTATTCCAACTAGTAGTTATGATCATAACACTTCTATTAAAATGCTTAAAGAAGTTATTTTTCCAAGATTTGGAGCCCCTAGATATTTAATGACTGATGGTAGTTCACATGTTATTCATGGTGCTTTCCGTAAAATGCTTGCTAAGTATGATGTTAATCATAGAATTGCATCTCCTTATCACCCTCAGTCTAGTGGTCAAGTAGAATTGAGTAATGGAGAACTCAAATTAATTTTTCAAAAGACTGTCAATATGTCTAGAAAGAATTGGTCCAAGAAACTTGATGATGCATTATGGGCCTATAGAACTGCATATAAAAATCCTATGGGTATGTCTCCGTATAAAATGGTTTATGGAAAAGCATGTCACTTACCTCTCGAACTAGAACACAAGGCATATTGGGCTATTAAAGAGCTCAATTATGATTTTAAACTTGCCGGTGACAGGAGGCTATTTGATATTAGCTCACTCGATGAATGGAGAACCCAAGCCTACGAAAATGCCAAGTTGTTTAAAGAAAAAGTTAAAAGATGGCATGATAAAAGGATACAAAAGAGTGAGTTTAATGTAGGTGATTATGTATTGCTATACAACTCTCGTTTAAGATTTTTTGCAGGAAAACTTCTCTCTAAATGGGAAGGTCCTTGCGTTATCGAGGAGGTCTATTGTTCCGGTGCCATAAAAATCAACAACTTCGAAGGCACAAATCCGAAGGTGGTGAACGGTCAAAGAATCAAACATTATATCTCAGGTAATCCCATAAATGTTGAAACCAATGTTATTGAAACCGTAACCCCGAAGGAATACATAAGGGACACTTTCCGGAACGTTTCAGGCTCCGAAAAGGAATAGGTATGTGGTACGGTAAGTAAACCGACTCCAAAACAGTTTTCAAGGCAATATTTCTCCGTTCTGGAATATTTAGAAAAATAGAAAAATAAGAAGCAGTCCGGGAAGGACACGAGGCCTCCATGAGGGTGGAGGGCACGCCCTACCCTACTAGGCGCGCCCCCTACCTCGTGGGCACCTCGTGTGCTCTCCGGGCTCCGTTTTGTTACACGACATGTATTTTGGTCGGTAAAAAATTCATTACATAATCTCCCAAAGGTTTGACTCCTAAATCACGCAAATATTCTCTGTTTTTGTTTCGAGCTGTCCTGCTGCAGATTAGAGCAACATGTCATCCCAGGATTCGGAAGGAGAAAGCTATGTGGCTGATTACCTTGCAGATCCTAAGGTCTATGGGGATGTGGAGCATTATGGTTGGACTACTGAAGAAGAGTAGGACTATGAACCCAAGGGAAGGGAGGAGACGAGCTCAGAAGAAGACGAAGTCCCATTACCTCAACCTGGGGACATGCATGTGGAGTTCAAAAAGTCAAGACTCCCGGATAGAGTAAAGAAACCTAATATCGAGTTTATCCCTTTTCGCATCTTGCAGGAAAACAAGCAAGAACTATACAAAAAGATACTGAGCCTGGAGCAGGAGATCGATGACCTAAGGGACAAAAACTCTGTCCTCAAGCATAAATTAGGGAAGAAACCTACGCCATCAACAAAACCATTACCTTCTCCACCAACAAAGAAGAATTGAGTATCTGGTATGGGCACTCCCGTTGGCAACTGCCAAGCTTGGGGGAGTGCCCCGGTATCGTATCACCATCACTTTTATCTTTATAGTTTTTCTTAGTTCGATCCTTTTGGTAATATCTTGATCTAGTAGAATAAAGTTTATGGCATGATCTAGTTTTGAGTTTTGCTTTATGGTCCCTCTATGTAATCGAGTCCGTGAGATATATATAATAAAGATTAGTGTTGAGTCAAGGGTTTGATTATTTTGCCATGATCCTAAGTGAATAAAAGAAAAGAGAAATAAATAAAAAGGAAACAAAGAGATCATATGGATCTTATGGAGAGTAATGAGCTCACATAGAAAAAGTATGATGAATAAAAGTTGTTGAGAGTTGACAAACATAGTTTTGGTCATCGTTGCAATTAATAGGAAGTAATAAAGAAAGAGAGGTCTTCACATATAAATATACTATCTTGGACATCTTTTATGATTGTGAGCACTCATTAAAATATGACATGCTAAAGAGTTGACGTTGGACAAGGAAGACAATGTAATGGGTTATGTTTTCTTACATCTGAGATAAATTATATTGTCATGGATCATCCAACATGGTTGAGCTTGCCTTTCCCACTCATACTAGCCAAATTCATCGCACTAAGTAGAGATACTACTTGTGCTTCCAAATACCCTTAAACCAGTTTTTCCATGAGAGTCCACTATACCTACCTATGGATTGAGTAAGATCCTCCAAGTAAGTTGTCATCGGTGCAAGCAATAAAAATTGCTCTCTAAATATGTATGACTTATTAGTGTGGGAGAAAATAAGCTTTATACGATCGTGTGATACGGAAGAAATAAAAGCGACATACTGCATAATAAAGGTCCATATCACAAGTGGCAATATAAAGTGATGTTCTTTCGCATTAAGATTTTGTGCATCCAACCATAAAAGCGCATGACAACCTCTGCTTCCCTCTGCGAAGGGCCTATCTTTTAGTTTTATCTCCTACCTTGCATAAGAGTCATGGTGATCTTCACCTCCTTTTTACATTTTATCCTTTGGCAAGCACAGTATGTTGGAAAGATCCTGGTATATATGGCTAATTGGATGTGAGTTTTCATGAACTATTATTGTTGACATTACCCTTGAGGTAAAACGTTGGGAGGCAAAACTATTAGCCCCTATCTTTCCCTGTGTCCGATTAAAACTCCATACCCATAAGTATTGCATGAGTGTCAGCAATTGTGAAAGACTATATGATAGTTGAGTATGTGGACTTGCTGAAAAGCTCTTATATATTGACTCTTTCCTATGTTATGGTAAATTGCAATTACTCCAATGACTAAGATTATAGTTTGTTAGTTTTCAATGATGTTTACGATTCATACTTGAAATTGTGATTGAATTATTACTCTAGCATAAGAAATCATATGACAAGAATTATGTAAGTTTTTGTTCTAAGAATGATCATGATGCCCTCATGTCCATATTTTACTTTTATCGACAACTCTATCTCTAAACATGTGGACATACTTTTCGATTTCGGCTTTCGCTTGAGGATAGGCGAGGTCTAAGCTTGGGGGAGTTGATACGTCCATTTTGCATCATGCTTTTATATTGATATTTATTGCATTATGGGTTGTTATTACACATTATGTCACAATACTTGTGTCTATTCTCTCTTATTTTACAAGGTTTACATAAAGAGGGAGAATGCCGGCAGCTGGGATTCTGGGCTGGAAAAGGAGCAAATATTAGAGACCTATTCTGCACAGCTCCAAAAGTCCTGAAACTTCACGGAAGACGTTTTCAGAATATATAAAAAATACTGAGCACAAGAAGTTCACCAGGGGGGCCACACCCTGCCCATGAGGGTGGGGCGCGCCCTACCCCCCTAGGCACGCCCCCCTACCTCGTGGGCCCCCTGGTTACCTTCCGATGGCCATCTTCTGCTCTATGGAGTCTTCCGATGAGGAAAAATCATAAGCCATCTCCTCGGACGAAACTCCGCCGCCACGAGGCGGAACCTTGGCGGATCCAATCTAGGGCTCCGGCAGAGCTGCTCTGCTGGGGAAACTTCCCTCCAGGAGGGGGAAATCATCGCCATCGTCATCACCAACACTCCTCTCATCGGGAGAGGGCAATCTCCATCAACATCTTCACCAGCACCATCTCCTCTCAAAACCCTAGTTCATCTCTTGTATCCAATTCTTGTCTCCAAGTCTGGGATTGGTACTAATAGGTTGCTAGTAGTGTTAATTACTCCTTGTAGTTGATGCTAGTTGGTTTATTTGGTGGAAGATCATATGTTCAGATCCTATATGCATATTAATACCCCTCTGATTATGAACATGATTATGCTTGGTGAGTAGTTACGTTTGTTCCTGAGGGCATGGGAGAAGTCTTGCTATTAGTAGTCATGTGAATTTGGTATTCGTTCGATATTTTGATGAGATGTATGTTGTCTCTCCTCGAGTGGTGTTATGTGAACGTTGACTACATAACACTTCACCATTATTTGGGCCTAGAGGAAGCCACTGGGAAATAATAAGTAGATGATGGGTTGCTAGAGTGACAGAAGCTTAAACCCTAGTTTATGCGTTGCTTCGTAAGGGGCTGATTTGGATCCATATGTTTCATGCTATGGTTAGGTTTACCTTAATACCTTTGTTGTAGTTGCAGATACTTGCAATAGAGGTTAATCATAAGTGGGATGCTTGTCCAAGTAAGGATAGTACCCAAGCACCGGTCCACCCACATACCAAATTATCAAAGTACCGAACGCAAATCATATGAACATGATGAAAACTAGCTTGACGATATTCCCATGTGTCCTCGGGAGCGCTTTTCTCTATATAAGAGTTTGTCCAGGCTTGTCCTTTGCTACAAAAAGGATTGGGCCACCTTGCTACACTTTATTTACTTTTGTTACTTGTTGCTCGTTACAAATTATCCTATCACAAAACTATCTGTTACCACTTATTTCAGTACTTGCAGAGAATACCTTGCTGGAAACCGCTTATCATTTCCTTCTGCTCCTCGTTGGGTTCGACACTCTTACTTATCAAAAGGACTACGATGGATCTCCTATACTTGTGGGTCATCATATCCTATGAAGACACATTTCTCTGATTTGGGTTTGAGCTTATCAGGTTGAAGCTTTTTCACATAAGCATCGCAGCCCCAAACTTTAAGAAACGACAACTTGGGTTTCTTGCCAAACCAAAATTCATAAGGTGTCGTCTCAAGGGATTTCGATGGTGCCCTATTTAACGTGGATGCAGCCGTCTCTAAAGCATAACCCCAAAACGATAGCGATAAATCAGTTAGAGACATCATAGATCGCACCATATCTAATAAAGTGCGGTCACGACGTTCGGACACACCATTACACTATGGTGTTCGAGGTGGCATGAGTTGCAAAACTATTATGCATTGTTTCAAATGAAGACCAAACTCATAACTCAAATATTCACCTCCACGATCAGATCGTAGAAACTTAATTTTCTTGTTACGATGATTTTCCACTTCACTCTGAAATTCTTTGAACTTTTCAAATGTTTCAAACTTATGTTTCATCAAGTAGATATACCAATATCTACTCAAATCATCTGTGAAGGTAAGAAAATAACGATACATGCCGCGAGCATCAACACTCATTGGACCGCATACATCAGTATGTATTATTTCCAATAAGTCTGTTGCTTGCTCCATTGTTCCGGAGAACGGAGTTTTAGTCATCTTGCCCATGAGGCATGGTTCGCAAGCATCAAGTGATTCATAATCAAGTGATTCCAAAAGCCCATCAGCATGGAGTTTCTTCATGCGTTTTACACCAATATGACCTAAACGGCAATGCCACAAATAAGTTGCACTATCATTATTAAACTTATATCTTTTGGCTTCAATACTATGAACATGTGTATCACTACTATCAGGATATAGTAAAAATAGACCACTCGTCAAGGGTGCATGGCCATAAAAGTTATTAATCATATAAATAGAACAAACATTATTCTCTGATTTATATGAATGACAGTCTCGCATCAAACAAGATCCAGATATAATGTTCATGCTCAACGTTGGCACCAAATTAACAATGATTTAGGTCTAAAACTAATCCCGAAGGTAGATGTAGAGGTAGCGTGCCGACGGGATCACATCGACTTTGGAACCATTTCCCACGCGCATCGTCACCTCGTCCTTAGCCAATCTTCGCTTAATCCGTAGCACCTATTTCGAGTTGCAAATATTAGCAACAGAACCAGTATGAAATACCCAGGCGCTACTGCGAGCATTAGTATGGTACACATCAATAACATGTATATTAAATATACCTTTCACTTTGCCATCCTTCTTCTCCGCCAAATACTTGGGGCAATTCTGCTTCTAGTGACCAGTCCCTTTGTAGTAGAAGCACTCAGTCTCGGGCTTAGGTCCAGACTTGGGCTTCTTCACTTGAGCAGCAACTTGCTTGCCATTCTTCTTGATGTTCCCCTTCTTTCCTCTACCTTTTTTCTTGAAATGGGTGGTCTTGTTGACCATCAACACTTGATGCTCCTTCTTGATTTCTACCTCCACAGCCTTGAGCATTGCGAAGAGCTCGGGAATTGTCTTACCCATCCCTTGCATATTATGGTTCATCACGAAGCTCTTATAGCTTGATGGCAGTGATTGAAGAACTCTGTCAATGACACTATCATTAGGAAGATTAACTCCCAGCTGAGTCAAGTGGTTGTGGTACCCAGACATTCTGAGTATATGTTCACTGAAAAAACTATTCTCCTCCATTTTGTAGCTGTAGAACTTATTGGAGACTTCATATCTCTCAATCTGGGCATTTGCTTGAAATATTAACTTCAACTCCTGGAACATCTCACATGCTCCATGACGTTCAAAACATCGTTGAAGTCCCGGTTCTAAGCCGTAAAGCATGGCACACTGAACTATCGAGTAGTCATCATCTTTGCTCTGCCAGACGTTCATAACATCTGGTGTTGCTCCTGCAGTAGGTTTATCACTTAGCGGTGCTTCCAGGATGTGATGCTTCTATGCAGCAATGAGGATAATCCTCAAGTTATGGACCCAGTCTGCGTAATTGCTACCATCATCTTTCAACTTAGCTTTCTCTAGGAACGCATTAAAATTCAACAGAATAATAGCACGGGCCATCTATCTACAACAACATAGACATGCAAAATACTATGAGGTACTAAGTTCATGATAAATTAAAGTTCAATTAATCAAATTACTTAAGAACTCCCACTTAGATAGATATCCCTCTAATCATCTAAGTGATCACGTGATCCATATCAACTAAACCATGTCCGATCATCACGTGAGATGGAGTAGTTTTCAATGGTGAACATCACTATGTTGATCATATCTACTATATGATTCATGCTCGACCTTTCGATCTCAGTGTTCCGAGGCCATATCTGCATATGCTAGGCTCGTCAAGTTTAACCCGTGTATTCTGCGTGTGCAAAACTGGCTTGCACCCGTTGTATGTGAACGTAGAGCTTATCACACGCGATCATCACGTGGTGTCTCGGCACGACGAACTGTGGCAATGGTGCATACTCAAGGAGAACACTTATACCTTGAAATTTAGTGAGAGACCATCTTATAATGCTACCGCTGAACTAAGCAAAATAAGATGCATAAAGGATAAACATCACATGCAATCAATATAAGTGATATGATATGGCCATCATCATCTTGTGCCTTTGATCTCCATCTCTAAAGCACTGTCATGATCACCATCGTCACCGGCTTAACACCTTGATCTCCATCGAAGCATCGTTGTCGTCTCGCCAACTATTACTTCTACGACTATCGCTACCGCTTAGTGATAAAGTAAAGCAATTACATGGCGATTGCATTTCATACAATAAAGCGACAACCATATGGCTCCTGCCAGTTGCCGATAACTCTGTTACAAAACATGGTCATCTCATACAATAAAATTTAGCATCATGTCTTGACCATATCACATCACAACATGCCCTGCAAAAATAAGTTAGACGTCCTCTACTTTGTTGTTGCAAGTTTTACGTGGCTGCTATGGGCTGAGAAAGAACTGTTCTTACCTACGCATCGAAAACCACAACGCGGTACAGTGATTGCTTTTTGATCTTCAGAAAGAACCCTTTTCATTGAATCCGATTCAACTAAAGTTGGAGAAACTGACACCTACCAGCCACCTGTGTGCGAAGCACATCGGTAGAACCAGTCTCGCGTCAGCGTACACGTAATGTCGGTCTAAACTGCTTCATCCAACAATACCTTTGAATCAAGAATCAACTAGTGATGGCAAGAAATATGTATATACCCACGCCCACAACTCATTTGTGTTCTACTCCTGCATATAACATCTACGCATAGACCTGGCTTGGATGCCACTGTTGGGGAACGTAGTAATTTCAAAAAAAATCCTACGCACATGCAAGATCCATCTAGGTGATGCATAGCAACGAGAGGGGAGAGTGTTGTCCACGTACCCTCGTAGACCGTAAGCGGAAGCATTATGACAACGCAGTTGATGTAGTCGTACGTCTTTACGATCCGACCAATCCTGGCACTGAAGGTACGGCACCTCCGTGATCTGCACACGTTCAGCTCGATGATGTCCCACAAACTCTAGGTCTAGCTGAGTGTCGGGGGAGAGGTTCGTCAGCACGATGGCATGATGACGGTGATGATCAAGTTACCGACGCAGGGATTCGCCTAAGCACTACAACAATATGACCGAGGTGGAAATCTGTGGAAGGGGCACCACACACGGCTAAGAGATCAACTTGTGTGTCTATGGGGTGCCCCCTCCCCTGTATATAATGGAGTGGAGGAGGGGAGGGCCGTCCGTCTCTATGGCGCGCCCTAGGGGGAGTCCTACTCCCACCGGGAGTAGGATTCCCCCTTTTCCCTAGTTGGAGTAGGAGAGAAGGAAGGGGGCCAGCCCCCCACCCAATTCGGATTGAGCTAGGGGGGCATGCCCTCCACCTTTCCCTTCCTCTCCTCTATTCCACTAAAGCCCAATAAAGCCCATATACTCCCCGGGGGGTTCCGGTAACCCCGGTACTCTGGTAAATGCCCGAACTCACCCGGGACCATTCCGATGTCCAAACATAGGCTTCCAATATATCGATCTTTATGTCTCGACCATTTCAAGACTCCTCTTCATGCCCGTGATCACATCCAGGACTCCGAACAACCTTCGGTACATCAAAAGACATAAACTCATAACACTGATCGTCACCAAACGTTAAGTGTGCGGACCCTAGGGGTTCGAGAACTATGTAGACATGACCAAGACTCATCTCCGATCAATAACCAATAGCGGAACCTGGATGCTCATATTGGTTCCTACATATTCTACGAAGATCTTTATCGGTCAAACCGCATAACAACATACGTTGTTCTCTTTGTCATCGGTATGTTACTTGCCTGAGATTCGATCGTCGGTATCTCAATACCTAGTTCGATCTCGTTACCGGCAAGTCTCTTTACTCATTCCGTAATGCAACATCCTGTAACTAACTCATTAGTCACATTGCTTGCAAGGCTTATATTGATGTGCATTACCGAGAGGGCCCAGAGATACCTCTCTGATACATGGAGTGACAAATCCTAATCTCGATCTATGCCAACTCAACAAATACCATCGGATACACCTGTAGAGCATCTTTATAGTCACTCAGTTACGTTGTGACGTTTGATAGCACACTAAGTGGTCCTCCAGTATTCGGGAGTTACATAATCTCATAGTCATAGGAACATGTATAGGTTATGGAGAAAGCAATAAACCAAACAATCTTAGTGCTAAGCTAATGGATGGGTCAAGTCAATCACACCATCCTCTAATGATGTGATCCCGTTTATCAAATGACAACTCTTTGTCCATGGTAGGACACTTAACCATCTTTGATTAACGATCTAGTCAAGTAGAGGCATACTAGTGACACTCAGTTTGTCTATGTATTCACACATGTACTAAGTTTCCGGTTAATACAATTCTAGCATGAATAATAAACATTTATCATGATATAAGGAAATATAAATAACAACTTCATTATTGCCTCTAGGGCATATTTCCTTCACCACGCCCATGGACGCATGCATGCAACTGCATCCTTTTTACCCTGAAAAATAATGTTTTCTCCCCCTGACAGCTGGGCCCACCAGCTACATCTTTCGCATGCAAGGAAGCGCGTCCTTATTACGGGCAAAAAAATGATTCCTCCCCTGACAGCTGGGATCCAGCAGCTATATCTTTGCAAGCAAGGAAGTGCGTCCTTATCCTCCCTAACAGCTGGGTCCACCCGATCGAAGCGTACATAGCGTTGTCTGTCTTGTTGTGAACGTATACGCACATACTGGTTGACCAGTCGCCCTACAACGATGAACCGTGGTTGAGTAAGTAGCAACACATGTCATAGTAGCGCCCCCCATGTAGCAGTTCAGGCTGTCCCGTCTAAACCGTGTACACATACATACAGCCACACGCCAAAAAATATGGCCACATACGTACATACGGGAGGGGTCTTGAAATGCGTACTCGCGCATACGGACGTTCAGGGCTCGTGTACATGTAGAGGCAATAGAGTGCAGCAATGTTGTCACGTTCATCTTCAACTAACCGGCTGGGTCGAAACGGAGGAAATAGCGTCATGTTCATCGGGAGCCAAGTGACTGGGTCAGAACGCGTCCTGTTCATTGGGAGGCAACAGACTGGGTCAGAATGGGTCATGTTCAATGGGAGCCAACTGGCTTGGACGGGACAGCTGGAATGGGGTCTAGCGTGCTGTAAAACGAAGGTAAACAACCTTGTGTTCGACCGTCTACGGTCGAAAGGGGGTCATGTTCATCGGGAAGTGTCTGGCGTACCGCAAAACGAAGGAAACGGACTTGTGTTCGAGCTCCTGTGGTCGAAATGGGGTGTTGTTGATCGGGAGGGGTGTGGAGTACCGCAAAACGGACGAAACATACTTGTGTTGGAGTGCCTACGGTCGTAACGGGGGTCTTGTTCATCGAGAGGGGTGTGGCGTACTATTCATCCACCGCAAAATGGGACTCCACGGGCTACTGTTCATCCACCGTCTACTGCCTCGCTCCAGCCTCCGCGGGCTACCGTTCATCCAGAGTCGACCTCTTCCAGCCTCCACCTGCTACTGTTCATCCACCGTCGACTTCCTCCAGCCTCCACCAGCTACTATTCACCACGAGGTCCTGTTCATCCAGCCTCGACCGGCTACTGTTCAATCAGCCCTCTCCACGGGGTCCTGTTCAACCACCCCTCCACGGGCTACTATTCATCCATCCCTCCACAGGCTATTGTTCAACCAGCCCTCCACCGGCTGCTGTTCATCCATCCCTCCACGCGGTCCTATTCATCCACCCCAACCGGCTCAATTGGGGTCATGTTCATCCAGCGGCAACTGCCTCTACTACCACGGGGTCCTGTTCATCCAACCCCCACTAGGAACTGTTCATCCAAGCCCCAACAACGCTACTATTCATCAGGAGGCAGCAGGTTCGATCGGCTTCAGTTAGCAGTAGTAGCGAAGGAATCGCTCGATCAGGTTCAGTTAACACCCAGATCGATCAATCGCTCGGGTTCAGTAACACGTAGCCTACAGTGCAATCGCTCGGGTTCAGTAGGCAAATGTCTCGCTCGGGTTCAGTTAGAGCCCAACGCCTCACACCCACGCGCGTACGTGTATGAGAGAAACGCGCATCGCTCGGCCCTAACCACCCACCGTAACCGTGAACTCCCTGATATTTTCCTCGCCCTTGTTTCTACCATGGTTTTTCCGTCATGGACGGCCTAAAGAATGTCATGCAGTTGCGTCTCCGGTCCATCCAGGACGAAAAGCCCATTTTCTGTCATGATTTTTTGTGATAGAAGTAGGAGCCCACCACATCTACGATGATACCTGGTTTTGTCACAATTATTGTCATAGAAGTGTCATAAGCATGACAGGAAAAATTCGTTTGGCCCAAAATGTCATGGATATGTCTTTTTTGTAGTGTACTCTTTCACTCTAAAGTGCCTGCTTGGTTTTGTCCTAATGCTCTTGCCACTGCTACCCTTCTAGTAAACATCCGTCTGTGTCGTCCTGGGTGGAACTACGCCCCTCACCACCTTCTCTTCAGTGCACCGCCATCCTATGATGGTGTTCGCATCTTTGTGTGTCTTTTCTATCCTAGCACAGCGTCCACCGCTCCACAAAAACTCGCACCACGTTCACTCCCATGTGTTTTCCTTGGCTATCCCTCTAACACCAAAGGTTACCGGTGCTATGATCATGTCACTCATGGCGTGTACACCTCAAGGCACGTGTATTTTGTCGAGACAATGTTCCCTTTTTTTCAGGTATCTCCGGCTCCGGCTCCTTCGGCGCCGACCCCCGCCCCCCTGCTTGGAGCCATGCGCGGCCGCGACCCCAGGCGGCCCCCCTATCCGGCGCCTTCTGCCGCCACCCGGGTTCCTGACTCCCTCCCCCGAGGTCGAGTTGGACCGGGCCCTTGGATCCCCGACTCGCTCTTACGAGGTTGAGTCCGACCGGGCCCCCATCTCGCCGTGCGGTAGGCACCTCGGACGACGCCCCCTCTCCAGCAACGGGCTCGACACCCTCCTCGTCCATCGTCGCTCTCGCTGCAGCCCGCCTGGCTGCCATCGCCTCTGGCCCCGCGGCTAATGACGCCTCTGGCTCTGTCATCGCTGCTAGCCCGTCCGCCACCGCCTCAGCCCCTGCTACAGGCCCGGTCACTGCCGCGGGCCCGGCTACCCCCGTCGGTCCGGCTCTCGGTGTGACGACCCGCAATCAGGCTGGTGTTCAAAAGCCAAGCACGCGCTACTCCTCTGACGAGTATGTGTGCGTTGCCTCGACATCGATGTTGTCACCCATCCCCACCTCTGCCCGCGCTGCCCTTCGGGATCCCCACTGGCTCGCGACGATGCAGGAGGAGTCTGATGCCTTGCAGCGCAACCGCACATGGCATCTTGTTCCGTGACCCCCTCGTGCCAATGTCATCACTGGCAAGTGGGTGTTCCGCCACAAGACCCGCTCGGATGGTTCTCTTGAGCGCTACAAGGCTCGATGGGTGGTTTGTGGCTTTCGGCAATGTGAGGGTGTCGGTGTCAAAATCGGCAGATCTCGGGTAGGGGGTCCCGAACTGTGCGTCTAAGGTCGATGGTAACAGGAGACAGGGGACACGATGTTTACCAAGGTTCGGGCCCTCTATGGAGGTAATACCTAATGTCTACTACACAACCTTCTTCTTGTAGACGTTGTTGGGCCTCCAAGTGCAGAGGTTTGTAGGACAGTAGCAAATTTCCCTCAAGTGGATGACCTAAGGTTTATCAATCCGTGGGAGGCGTAGGATGATGGTCTCTCTCAAACAACCCTGCAACCAAATAACAAAGAGTCTCTTGTGTCCCCAACACACCCAATACAATGGTAAATTGTATACGTGCACTAGTTCGGCGAAGAGATGGTGATACAAGTGCAATATGGATAGTAGATAAAGGTTTTTGTAATCTGAAAATATAAAAACAGAAAGGTAACTAATGATAAAAGGAGCGCAAACGGTATTGAAATGCATTGAAACAAGGCCTAGGGTTCATACTTTCACTAGTGCAAGTTCTCTCAACAATAATAATTGGATCATATAACTATCCCTCAACATGCAACAAAGAGTCACTCCAAAGTCACTAATAGCGGAGAACAAACGAAGAGATTATTGTAGGGTACGAAACCACCTCAAAGTTATCCTTTCTGATCGATCTATTCAAGAGTTCGTAGTAAAATAACACGAAGCTATTATTTCCGTTCAATCTATCATAGAGTTCGTACTAGAATAACACCTTCAGACACAAATCAACCAAAACCCTAATGTCACCTAGATACTCCAATGTCACCTCAAGTATACGTGGGTATGATTATACGATATGCATCACACAATCTCAGATTCATCTATTCAACCAACACAAAGAACTTCAAAGAGCGCCCCAAAGATTCTACCGGAGAGTCAAGACGAAAACGTGTGCCAACCCCTATGCATAAGTTCACGAGGTCATGGAACTCGCAAGTTGATCACCAAAATATACATCAAGTGGATGACATGATATCCCATTGTCACCATAGATAAGCACATGCAAGACATACATCAAGTGTTCTCAAATCCTTAAAGACTCAATCCGATAAGATAACTTCAAAGGGAAAACTCAATTCATCACAAGAGAGTAGAGGGGGAGAAACATCATAAGATCTAACTATAATAGAAAAGCTCGCGATACATCAAGATCGTACCACCTCAAGAACACAAGAGAGAGAGAGAGATCAAACACATAGCTACTGGTACATACCCTCGGCCCCGAGGGCGAACTACTCCCTCCTCATCGTGGAGAGCGCTGGGATGATGAAGATGGCCATCGGAGAGGGATTCCCCCCTCTGGCAGGGTGCCGAAACAGGTCTAGATTGGTTTTCGGTGGCTACGGAGGCTTCTGGCGATGGAACTCCCGATCTATTCTGCTCCCCGATGTTTTTAGGGTATATTGATATATATATATATATATATATATAGGCAAAAGAAATTGGTCAGGGGAGCCACGAGGGGCCCACGAGGGTGGGGGCGTGCCCAGGGGGTGGGGAGCGCATACCTGCCTCATAGCTTCCTCGAAGCATCCCTGGCGTCTACTCCAAGTCTCTTGGATTGCTTCCGTTCCAAAAATAACTCTCCTGAAGGTTTCATTCCGTTTGGACTCTGTTTGATATTCCTTTTCTGTAAAACTCAAAAACAATGAAAAAACAGAAACTGGCACTGGGCTCTAGGTTAATAGGTTAGTCCCAAAAATCATATAAAATAGCATATAAATGCATATAAAACATCCAAGGTTGATAATATAATAGCATGGAACGATCAAAAATTATAGATATGTTGGAGACGTATCAAGCATCCCCAAGCTTAATTTTTGATGTGGAATGCTACCTAACATATTTATCCATGTAATTCTTTTTATTGTGGCAAGAATATTCAGATCCATAAGATTCAAGAGCAAAGTTTAATATTGACATAAAAATAATAATACTTCAAGCATACTAACAAAGTAATCATGTATTCTCAAAATAACATGGCCAAAGAAAGTTATCCCTAGAAAATCATATAGTCTGGCTATGCTCTATCTTCATCAATCAAAATATTTAAATCATGCACAACCCCGATGACAAGCCAAGCAATTGTTTCATACTTTTGATGTTCTCAAACTTTTTCAATCTTCACACAATACATGAGCGTGAGCCATGGATATAGCACTATAGGTGGAATAGAATGGTGGTTGTGGAGAAGACAAAAAGGAGGAAGATAGTCTCACATCAACTAGGTGTATCAACGGGCTATGGAGATGCCCATCAACAGATATCAATGTGAGTGAGTAGGGATTGCCATGCAACGGATGCGCTAGAGCTATAAGTGTATGAAAGCTCAACAAAAGAAACTAGTGGGTGTGCATCCAACTCGCTTGCTCACGAAGACCTAGGGCAATTTTGAGGGAGCCCATCATTGGAATATACAAGCCAAGTTCAATAATGTAAAGTTCCCACTAGTATATAAAAGTGATAACATAGGAGACTCTCTATCATGAAGATCAAGGTGCTACTTTAATCACAAGTGTGGAAAAGGATAGTAACATTGTCCCTTCTCTCTTTTTCTCTCATTTTTTTTATTTAGCCTTCTTTTTTTCTTTTTGGCCTCTCTTCTTTCTTCTTTTTATTTTTCATCCAGAGTCTCATCCCAACTTGTGGGGGAATCATAGTCTCCATCATCCTTTCCTCACTAGGGCAATGCTCTAATAATGATGATCATCACACTTTAATTTACTTACAACTCAAAAATTACAACTCAATACTTAGAACAAAATATGACTCTATGTGAATGCCTCCGGCGGTGTACCGGGATGTGCAATGATGCATGAGTGACATGTATGAAATTATGAATGGTGGCTTTGCCACAAATATGATGTCAACTACATGATCATGCAAGCAATATGACAATGATGAAGCATGTCATACTAACGAAACGATGGAAAGTTGCATGGAAATATATCTCGGAATGGCTATGGAAATGCCATAAGAGGTAGGTATGGTGGCTGTTTTCAGGAAGGTATGTGGTGGGTTTATGGTACCGGCGAAAGTTGCGCGATACTAGAGAGGCTAGCAATGGTGGAAGGGTGAGAGTGCGTATAATCCATGTACTCAACATTATTCATAAAGAACTCACATACTTATTGCAAAAATCTATTATTTATCGAAATAAAGTACTACGCGCATGCTCCTAGGGGGATAGATTGGTAGGAAAAGACCATCGCTCGTCCCCGACCGCCACTCATAAGGAAGATAATCAATAAATAAATCATGCTCCGACTTCATCACATAATGGTTCACCATAAGTGCATGCTACGGGAATCACAAACTTTAACACAAGTATCTCTCAAATTCACAACTACTCAACTAGCATGACTCTAATATCACCATCTTCATATCTCAAAACAATCATCAAGTATCAAACTTCTCTTAGTATCAATGCACTTATATGAAAGTTTTTATTTTTTTATTATTCCTAATAGAAAATTTCCATGTTGTTCTAAAGGACTCTCAAAATAATATAAGTTAAGCATGAGAGATCAATTATTCCTATAAAATAAAACCACCGCCGTGCTCTAAAAGATATAAGTGAAGCACTAGAGCAAAAACTATATAGCTCAAAAGATATAAGTGAAGCACATAGAGTATTCTAATAAATTTCAAATCATGTGAGTCTCTCTCAAAAGGTGTGTACAGAAAGGATGATTGTGTTAAACTAAAAGTCAAAGACTCAAATCATACAAGATGCTCCAAGCAAAACACATATCATATGGTGAAAAAAAATATAGCTCCATGTAAAGTTACCGATAGACGAAGACGAAAGAGGGGATGCCATCTGGGGCATCCCAAAGCTTAGGCTCTTGGTTGTACTTGAATATTACCTTGGGAATCCCCAAGCTTAGGCTCTTGCCACTCCTTATTCCATAGTCCATCGAATCTTTACCCAAAACTTGAAAACTTCACAACACAAAACTTAACAGAAAACTCGTAAGCTCCGTTATTATAAAAAAATAAATCACTACTTAGGTACTGTTGTGAACTCATTCTAAATTCATATTGGTGTAATATCTACTGTATTCTAACTCATTTATTGTTCATACCCTCCGATACTACTCATAGATTCATCAAAATAAGCAAACAACACATAGAAAACAGAATCTGTCAAAAACAGAACAGTCTGTAGTAATCTGTAGGTTTCGAATACTTATGGAACCCCAAAAATTCTCAAATAAATTGGTGGACGTGAGGAATTTATATATTAATCATCTACAAAAATAATTAACTAAATATCACTCTCCAATAAGAAATGGCAGCAAATCTCGTTAGCGCTAAAGTTTCTGTTTTTTACGGCATGATCGCAAAGACTTTCCCCAAGTCTTCCCAAAGGTTCTACTTGGCACAAACACTAAATTAAACGTAAAACCACATCTAAACATAGTCTAGATGAATTATTTATTACTAAACAGGAACAAAAAGTA
The DNA here is from genome assembly GCF_002162155.2 of Triticum dicoccoides. NCBI lineage: Eukaryota > Viridiplantae > Streptophyta > Magnoliopsida > Poales > Poaceae > Triticum > Triticum dicoccoides. The sequence goes on along the minus strand of NC_041388.1, from coordinate 642,519,409 downwards.
AAGAACAAAAATAAAGGTGGGTTGCCTCCCAACAAGCGCTATCGTTTAACGCCCCTAGCTAGGCATGACGATTTCAATGATGCTCACATAAAGGATAAGAAATGAAACATAAAGATAGCATCATGAAGAATATGACTAGAACATTTAAGTCTAACCCACTTCCTATGCATAGGGATTTTTTGAGAAAACAACTTGTGGGAACAAGAATCAACTTGCATAGGATGGTAAAACAAGGATAGCCTCCATATTTTCAACACAGAGAGGAAACTTGATATTATTGCAACTCCTACAAGCATATATTCCTCCTTCATAATAATTTTCAGTAGCATCATGAATTAATTCAACAATATAACTATCACATAAAGCATTCTTTTCATGATCTACAAGCATAGAAAATTTACTACTCTCCACATAAGCAAAATTATTCTCGTTCGGAATAGTGGGAGTATCATAAGAAACTCGAATACTATAAATTGTTTCCACATTAAAGGAGTAATGTTCAGAAGAAGGGTAATCATAATTGAGGGAGACCTGGATTAGGGGGTCTTCGGACAGCCGGACTATATCCTTTGGCCGGACCGTTGGACTATGAAGATACAAGATTGAAGACTTCGTCCCGTGTCCGGATAGGACTCTACTTGGCGTGGAAGGCAAGCTAGGAAATACGGATATGTATATTTCCTACTTTGTAACCGACCTTGTGTAACCCTAGCCCCCTCCGGTGTCTATATAAACCAGAGGGTTTTAGTCCGTAGGACAACATACAATCATACCATAGGATAGCTTCTAGGGTTTAGCCTCTCCGATCTCGTGGTAGATCAACTCTTGTAATACTCATATCATCAAGAATAAATCAAGCAGGACATAGGATTTTACCTCCATCAAGAGGGCCCGAACCTGGGTAAAACATCGTGTCCCCTGCCTCCTGTTACCATCCACCTTAGACGCACAGTTCGGGACCCCCTACCCGAGATCCTCCGGTTTTGACACCGACATTGGTGCTTTCATTGAGAGTTCCTCTGTGTCGTCATCGTTAGGCTTGATGGCTCCTACTATCATCGATAGCGATGCAGTCCAGGGTGAGACTTTTCTCCCCGGACAGATCTTTGTGTTCGGCGCCTTCGCACTGTGGGCCAACTCGCTTGGCCATCTGGAGCAGATCGAAAGTTACGCCCCTGGCCACCAGGTCAGTTTTGGAAGCTTAAACTGCACGTCTGATATCCGCGGAGACTTGATCTTCGACGGATTCGAGCCCCTGCCTTGTGAGCCACACGGTCACGATGAGTACGATTTAGCTCTACCATCAGACCATATTCAGGAGATCGCACCGGCAGCCGCTCCGAGCCTCAATTCGGAGCCAGTTGCGCCATCCATGGACGGGTGGATAGACCCCGTCACGGAGGCCGTATCCTCAGCGGCAATCGAGCCGAATATCGACCTTACCCTTCACGAGAGCCCTGTTGCCAAACTGCCAGATCCTTCTCCAGCCACGGACTCCGAACCGCCTGCGCCCGTTCCTATCGAATCCGATTGGGCGCCGATCATGGAGTTTACCTCCGCGGATATTTTTTAGCACTCGCCCTTTGGCGACATACTGAACTCATTAGGGTCTCTCTCCTTGTTAGGAGGATCCTGGCCGAACTATGTCCGGCAGGATTGGGATGCGGATGACGAAGAAATTCGCCACCCACCCACCACCCACTTAGTAGCCACTGTCGACGACTTAACCGACATGCTCGACTTCGACTCCAAAGACATCGACGGTATGGACGATGATGCGGGAGACGAAGAGGAACCACTGCCCACAGGGCACTAGACAGCCACCTCATCATACGATATATACATGGTGGACACACCCAAAGAAGGCAATGGCGACGAGACAACGGAGGATGACCCCTCCAAGAAGCAACCCAAGCGCCGGCTTCAGCGGCGCCGGTCCCACCACGGCAAAAGCGGTGATACCGGCACAGGAGATAATAGCACTCCGGACAGTGCCGAAGACGGCAACAATCCCCTCCAGCAAGATTTAGGGCGGGAGGATGGAGAAGCCAGCCCTCCAGACAGAGCGGCAGATGGAGAGGCGGAGGATGATAATTACATGCCTCCCTCCAAAGACGAGGCAAGCCTCGACGATGACGAATTTGTCGTGCCTGAGGATCCCGTCGAACAAGAGCGCTTCAAGCGCCGGCTTATAGCCATGGCAAATAGCCTTAAGAAAAAGCAGCAGCAGCTTCAAGCTAATCAAGATTTGCTAGCTGACAGATGGACTGAAGTCCTGGCAGCCCAGGAATATAAACTCGAACGCCCCTCCAAGAATTACCCAAAGTGCAGGATGCTACCCCGACTGGAGGAGGAAGCACTGAAACCTACATCCCCGGTGTATGACGCGGCTGATCGGCCACCTCGTGGCCGTGACAGAGAGGCATTCCAGCCAAAAACCCAGCCCGCACCCCGACGCCATTCAAATAAAAAGGCATGGGGAAATACGCCAGACCTGCGAGATGTATTGGAGGACAAAGAAAAACACGCAAGATCGATCTACAGATCACGAGGGCGCGCCACTATGCGAGACGATAATCGTCACGCCGGATACAGTAAAAGTAAGTCCGACCGGGCCGAACACAGCGGGCAAGACTCATTTGAGCTGCGTCGCGATATAGCCCAGTACAGAGGCGCCGCACACCCCCTATGCTTCACAGACGAAGTAATGGATCATCAAATCCCATAGGGTTTCAAACCCATAAATATAGAATCATACGATGGCACAACAGATCCTGCGGTATGGATCGAGGATTTCCTCCTGCACATCCACATGGCCCGCGGGGATGACCTACACGCCATCAAATACCTCCCACTCAAACTCAAAGGACCAGCTCAGCATTGGCTCAATAGCTTGCCAGTAGAGTCCATTAGTTGTTGGGAAGATCTGGAAGCCGCATTCCTCGATAACTTTCAAGGCACTTATGTGCGACCACCAGATGCCGATGGCTTGAGCCACATAATTCAGCAGCCAGAGGAATCGGCCAGGCAATTCTAGACGAATGGCTCGCCCGGCACCTTGGCTAGGAAAAGCCGAAATCTATGGCAGTCCTCACGACACTCATGACCCGCTTCTGTGCGGGAGAGGATAGTTGGTTGGCTCGCAGTAATAACATATCAAAGAACCATGGTACTTCGGATACCAAGGAGGGCAACGGTAGGTCACGTCGCAACAAACATAAGCACCGCATTAATAGCGACAATACCAAGGATACGGCAGTCAATGCCGGATTCAAAGGCTCTAAACCCGGTCAGCGGAAAAAAGCCATTCAAAAGAAGCACTCTGGGCCCGTCCAGTTTGGACCGTATACTCGATCGCTCGTGTCAAATACACGGCACCCCCGACAAGCCAGCCAACCACACCAACAGGGATTGTTGGGTGTTCAAGCAGGCCGTCAAGTTAAATGCCGAAAACAAAGATAAGGGGTCACATAGCGATGACGAGGAGGAGCCCCGGCAGCCGAACACCGGAGGTCAGAAGAGGTTCCCCCCACAAGTGCGGACGGTGAACATGATATACGCAACCCACATCCCTAAGAGGGAGCGGAAGCGTGCGCTCATGGACGTATATGCGTTGGAGCCAGTCGCCCCAAAGTTCAAACCCATGGTCTTCTTGCCCGATCACCTTCGACCGCAGGGACCACCCCACTAGTATCTGTCATGGAGGATTCACCGCATTGGTCTTAGACCCAATCATTGACGGATTTCACCTCACTCGAGTCCTTATGGATGGCAGCAGAAGCCTGAACCTGCTTTATCAGGACACAACGCGCAAAATGGGTATAGACCCCTCAAGGATCAAACCCACTAAAACGACCTTTAAAGACGTCATACCAGGTGTAGAGGCCCATTGCATAGGCTCAGTAACACTAGAAGTGGTCTTCGGATCTCCAGATAACTTCCGAAGCGAAGAGTTAATCTTCGACATAGTCCCGTTCTGCAGTGGCTACCATGCACTGCTCGGGCGAACCGCATTTGCGATATTCAATGTGGTACTGCACTACGCATATCTCAAGCTCAAGATGCCAGGACCTCGGGGGGTCATCACAGTCAATGGAAACACAGAGCGCTCTCTCCGCACGGAGGAGCACACTGCAGCCCTCGCAGCAGAAGCGCAAAGCGGCCTCTTAAGGCAATCCACTAGTTCGGCGATTAAGGACCCGGACACCTTCAAGCGCGCCCGGAGTAATCGGCAACTGGACCGCCTGGCACGTTCCAAGCTCACATAGCAATGCGGCCCCCACCCCGGCCCCAGCCAAACGATGAAATCTGTGCCACGCGTACATAATTACACAATAAAAATACCATGGGCATAGGTGGGGAGGGGGGCACGACTATAGCACGCCCCAAGACGCGGCTTCAACCGCACTAGGGGCTTCCCGCTTTGTTATTTTTCTCTTTCAGGACTTTAATCTCTGCAAACCCTGTCCGGCAGCATGATTGCCGAACACATGATGCAGCAACCAATTAGGCACAAAGCTACATCACACCACGAAACTCCCAGGTGGATTACGATAACGAGTGAAATATTTGCTTTAATACTATTCCTCAGCTTGCCCTTGCAAGGGACATGTCAAACAGTCCTACTTTTTGCTTACCGCACTACTTGTATCATTCTGCTTTAACACACCTTTTTGAATAAACAATGCATAGCATTAATACTATTATTGCATTCTTCCTTTCTATATATATGTTCGTTCATGGCATCTAGCACCCGTACACTCTGGTATAGGCAATACGCTAGGGGCTTAAGCATACCCCATAATACGGCATGAGAAGTCCGAACACTTTTGACAGTGCGGCACCCCGAACTTATAGCATTATATGCATCAGCTCCGAATCATGTCTTGGGTCAATAGTTAGGTTTGCCCGGCTCCCATGTTTTGGTACCTTACGTTCCGCTATATCGGCTAAGGTAGCACTGGGAGAACTACTACGATTGTGCCCCGGTTCTGCTGGGCTAAGCACCTCAGTAGAGAAAGCTAAAACTGACTGTCATGATAAGGCGAGAGACTGGTCGCTGTTCGAGAGGTTTCAAGTCCCTAAAGACTTATGCCGCTTAGAGCGAGAAGTCGGCCATGTCTGGCTTAAGGCGTGTATTGCGCCCCGAATTCGGCCTTCCGAATACTAGGGGCTTCACCGAAATTTAAAATTATAGAATTCTATGGCTAAGTGAGAGTGATAACGCATTATAGTCCGATTGTCTTGTTCGTTTTGCTGAGCACCTCCCTCGAAGGACCCAAAAATGGGAACAAGAGTGCTCAGGTTTATCCCGAACACCCCAACACTCATGGCGTGGGGGCAGAAGCCGACGACTAGCCATCTTTGAGATTTGCTAAACAGCCGAATAGAAGGTAATATTTTAAATTCAGACAAGCGTTGCATAGCGCATATGAACAAGTTTTCATAATACAGGATTACACGAGCAAGTTTATTCAAATATTACATCTTTCGCACACTCGTCTGCTACAAGATGGGCACCCTTCAGGACACCCTCATAGTACATCTCAGGGTAGCGATGCTCCTTGCCCTGCGGCGGCCCCTCCTTCACCAGCTTCACGGCGTCCATCTTAGCCCAGTGCACCTTCGCACGAGCGAAAGCCCGGCGTGCACCTTCGATGCAGACGGACCGCTTGATGACTTCCAGCCGTGGGTAGGCATCCACAAGCCGCCTCACCAGGCCGAAGTAGCTGTTGGGAAGGGCGTCGCCAGGCCACATTCGGACTATAAAGCCCTTCATGGCCTGTTCATCCGCCTTGTGCAGCTCGACCAGTTGCTTCAGCTGGTCGCTCAGAGGCATCGGGTGTTCGGTCCCAGTATACTGAGACCAGAACAGCTTCTCCGTTGAGCTTCCCTCCTCGGCCTGGTAAAACTGTGCGGCATCCAACACGCTGTGGGGCAAATCTGCGAATGCTCCTGGAGAGCTCCAGACTTGGGTAAGTAACAAGTAATTTACTTTCACATGCTTGCTTTGCATATAGAATGCCTTACCCGCCGCTATCTTCTTCATCGCATCAATCTCCTGGAGAGCCTTTTGGGCTTCAGCCTTGGCACTCTTTGCACTCTCAAGGGCCGCGGCAAGCTCGGACTCTCGCATCTTCAAGTCAAGCTCCAACACCTCGTGCTTCGTCACGAGAGCGTGGAGCTCTTGCTGCACCTCGCCCACCCATGCCTCTTGTTTCCCCCGCTCGGTGATGACACTTATGATGATTATTGTGATGACACTTATGCTATAAAAAGTAGTGATGATTATATTTATAAAACTTGTCATGATTATTGTCGGTGTAAAAACCGGCGGCTCTCGGGTAGGGGGTCCCAAACTGTGCGTCTAAGGCGGATGGTAACATGAGGCAGGGGACACGATGTTTTACCCAGGTTCGGGCCCTCTTGATGGAGGTAAAACCCTACGTCCTGCTTGATTGATCTTGATGAATATGAGTATTACAAGAGTTGATCTACCACGAGATCGTAATGGCTAAACCCTAGAAGTCTAGCCTGTATGACTATGATAATGAATCTCTCTCTCTCTCTCTCTCCGGACTAAGTCCTCTAGTTTATATAAACACCAGGAGGATCTAGGGTTACATGAGGTCGGTTACAAAGAAAGGAATCTACATATTTGATCGCCAAGGTGAGTCCTATCCAGACACAGGTGCAGTCTTCGGTCTTCGTGTCTTCACAGCCCATCAGTCCGGCCCATGGCTAACAGCCCGGACGCCCGAGGACCCCTTAGTCTAGGACTCCCTCAGTAGCCCCTGAATCTGGCTTCAATGACAAGGTATATGGCCCGTAGATCTGTCTTCGGCATTGCAAGGCGGGTTCCTCCTTCCGAACTCCAAGATGGTCTTCGGACGTATTGAATGTGTCTGGACCTATAGCACACACACCATACATAACCACAGAGGTAATATAATATTCTACGAGTCCAATCTGCTGACAACTTTTTGTAACATGACATCACGTTTGCCCGGTCATAATTTTGAACCGTTTTTCGTCTGCCGCTCCACGTTTCGAGACGCGGTTGCCATTGGCACGTCTTGTCAAAGCAGAGATCGTGTCCCCTTATTGTGGGATTTTCATCAATTCGGGCGTGGGTAACCCAACCGTGCCTGTTTACACAGCCCTTGGGAATAGACGAGTCTTAAGGCGAGTGGGGAGGTGTTCGATATTCACTGCCTTTATAAGGGGATAAGGATTCCCCCTTCTTCCCCCACGCCTTCTCTCTTCCTCTGCCCATCCATTCTCGAGCTCCAGCGCCCAAGCTCTAGCTTTCCCCGTCCAAGAAAGCACTCCAATTATGTCCGGATCAGGAGGCAAGTGGATGGCCTCCTCCGTCAAGAAGAAGGACATCAAGGAGCTCTGGGAGGCCGGATACCTCGCCAAGGGGTCGTTCACCATCTCCCGGCCATGGGACAAATCGTCCCTACCCCAGAGCCCCATGAGAGGGTTGTGTTTCTCACACATTTCGTCCGCGGGCTGGGATTCCCTCTCCACCCGTTTGTCCATGAACTGATGTTTTACTACGGGCTGGACTTCCATGATCTAGCCCCCAACTCCATCCTCAACATCTCGGCATTTATTGTCGTGTGCGAGGCCTTTCTCCGCATCCCACCTCACTTCGGCCTATGGCTGAAGACCTTCAATGTGCAGCCGAAGGTGGTGAGCGGCCAACAAGCAGAGTGTGGAGGCGCCATGGTGGGCAAGATGCCCAATGTCACCTCGCCCGAAGGCTCCTTTGTGGATACGGTAAAGGGGTGGCCGTCGGGGTGGTTCTACATCACCGAGCTACGCGACACCAGCTACGCGGCAGCCCTCGAGTTCCGATCTAGAGTTCCGATGCGGCTCACCTCCTAGAAAGAGAAGGGCCTAACCTGGGGTTCCTCGAACAAGCTGACTGGGCTCCAAACGTGCGTCCAGAACATGATAACCAAGAGAATCAAAATTGTCAACATGACCCAGGTTATGCTCATTTGCCGGATCCTTCCGTGCCAACGCCGGACTTGCTATTTGTGGGAGTTCGATCCGGCCAAGCGCCAGATGCTACTAGAGCTCTTCGGCACGACGCACGAAGACATCTGGAAAGTGCTCTTCAAGGCCGGCGAGACACCACCGCCCATGACCGAGGATCGCGGTCTTAGCTTAAAGCGCCAGGCGAATCTGGTAAGTTCTTTCGTGTTTTCAAGGTATACCCTTTACTGTCATATTTTCGGGAAGGAGTCTAAGCCTTCCTATCAGTTTTTCAGGCCTAGATCGACATAGCGGGGAGGATTAATTGTATGGCTCCGCTACCCGAAGACCAAGAAACCCCACTTCTAACGAAGATGTTGTTTCTGGCGCCTTATGATGTGACGGAGAAGAAGGCCAAGAAAACAGCCAAGGGGGCCAGGAGTGGCCCTCACCGAAAAAGTCCTTCGGACATGACGTCGAAAGCCGAGACTCACTCTTCAGCCGCCGAAGATGACAACGAGGAGGAGGAAGAAAGCGACTCCCCTCCTGAGAGGGGAAGGAAGAAAATGGGGGGCCTCCACAAATCTGGAGGCGAAGGTGCCCAAGAGGGGGAAGGGCTCCCTCGCGGACAACTCCGTGTGGGATGTCGATAGCAGTCCGGAGCGACTCCCCCGGACCAAGCCTTGGGCCGCCTCGTAAGTACCAAAAACCTTATGCATGTCCAAATGTCTGGCCTTTCTGCTTTATAATATTAATATGTTTAAATCATGCCATTGCAGTCCGGCCCGTGACAGCTCCCCGCAATCTTCAACAAGAGGTTCGCTCGATTCAAAGGAGATGGCCAGCATGTCACCGCCGCACGCTCACTCTTCCCCGGCCAAGCGTGATGACGAGGTGGTGTCCCAAAGGGCCTTCCCAAGTCAGGGAGAGGTTCCGGAGGTCGTCGGGGTGGCGCCAAAAGATGACTCCTCGGCCGCCGGACACATGGGGGAAAAAGCCCCCATGGGGACTGGTGATGAGGGCCAAGTTCAATTCGGCCCCCGTCCGGATACCGTTCCGAAGACCTACACAGCTCCGGAGTCAGGCAAGCAGCCTTCCCCAAAAGGAGGAGGTGTGCATGTTCCGCCGGTGACCTATGTCCAATCAGAGGCATCGGATAATCTGCTGGAAGCGCTGCGAGGCGCTTCCATTGTGGATGAACACTGTATCCTTATGGGCACAGTGATCGAGAAGGTTCGGTTCGCCGAAAGTGGACTAACCGAAGCCTGCGCTAGCCTTCTAACAGGCTTTGAGGTAAGTAATGTAATTGTAGAAAGAATATCACAGTGTAGACAAATAGCCCATGATGCTCTGTTCGGTGTTCGGAAAGAAAAAGCCGAACAGAGGATCAAAATAATTTTCGCACGAGTCTAACATAAGATGTCTATGTGAATAAGCAGGCATCGCTACTGGCTGCTGCCGCTCATGCTATGGAGGTCTCCGGATTGAAGCAGAACCTGGAGCGAGCCGAGGAAGAGCTCGGCCTCGTGAAGAAGCAGCTGGAGGATAGCCAAGGTATGCAGTAACCAGCATGTATATTTGGGAAGGATGAATGGTTCATGCTGGCTGAAGTGTCATGAACCTTATTAGGGGCCACGACCGAGGTGGCGGCCCTTAAGAAGGTGTTGGCCGAGGCCGAGAACAAAGCGGTCGAGGAACGCGCCGCGCGCAAGAAGCACGAGGCCCGGGTGAGCGAGGTCCAGCAAGAGCTCCAGGACACCGTCAAGAAGTATGAGTCCTTGGAGCGTGATATTAAGATGCAAGGGTCCGAACTTGTGAAGGCCCGCTAGAACGCACAAGATGCCCGGGCCGAAGCCCAGAGCGCCCTCCAGGAAATCCAGGCGGCCAAGAAGATCGCGGCGGGTAAGGCTTTCATTATGCAAAGCAAGTCTACGAAGGAAACGTTCCTTTTACTTACCCGAATTTGGAGCTCTCCAGGGGCATTTACGGATTTGTCGCGCAGCATATCAGATGTTGTCGAGTTCTATCGAGCCGAAGAAGGGAGTTCTATAGAGAAGTTGTTCTGGTCTCAATACCTTGGACCAGAACATCCGGTGCCCTTCAGCGACCAGCTGAAACAACTAGTTGAGCTGCACAAGGCGGCCGAGCTAGCCATGAAGGACTTAATAGTCCGGCTATGGCCTGCCGAGCCCATGCCGAGCAGCTACTTCAGACTTTCGAAGTGGCTTGTCAGTGCCTGCCCACGGCTTGAAGTCGTGAAGCGGTCGGTCTGCATTGAAGGTGCACGGATGGCTTTTGCCCGCGTCAGGATGCATTGGGCGAAGATGGATGCCAAGAAGCTGATGACTGAGGGGCCGCCTGAGGGCAAGGAGCACCGCCGACCCGAGCTATATTTTGATAGCATCCGGGAGGGATCCTACCTTGTGGCGGAGCAATGTGCGAAGGATGTTATGTTCCTATGAATACATTCATATTATCCTGTCCTGTAATATGAAACAATGTCGTTATGTAATATAATGCTTGCGATTTTTAAAATTTTACCTCCTGTGCGGCCGTTTATGAAATCTGAGGGTTGGCCAGTCGTTGGCTTCTGCCCCCACGTAGATAGTACGGGGGTGTTCGGGATAAATCTAAGCACTCTTTAGTCCACCTTCCGGTCCTTAAAGGAGGTGTTTAGTGCAACGAACAAGGCAATCAGACTATACGGCCTTTATCACCCTCACTTAGCCATAGGAGTTTGACAATGAGAATTTTGGCGAAGCCCCTAGTAGTCGGAAGGCCGAACTAGGGGTGCTATACACCTGATCGGATAAAAACCAACTCCTCGCATAAAGCAGAAAAAATCTCTAAGGATTTGAAACCTCTCGAACACCTGACCAGCTCTCGCTGCATCATGATAGTCAGTTTTTGGCTTTCTCTACTGAGGTGCTCGTCCGGACGAACTGGGACACAATCGCAGTAGTTCTCCCTTTACTACCCTAGCCGATATAGCGGAACATAAGGTAGTAAGCACAGGAGCCGGGCAACCCAACTATTGACCAAAGACATGATTCGGAGCCGATGCATATAATGTTATAAGTTCGAGGTGCCGAACTGTACTGTAAAAAGTGTTCGGACTTTGTTGCCGTATTGCGGGGTGCAATGAAGCCTCTGGTGAAGTAATACATACCAGAGTGTACGGGTGCGATGAGTAATAAATACAGAGGTAAGGAAAAAAATCAAGGAATAAGCTGACGCTGCCGAATATTTTTCATTGTAATTTGATTAATACGTCGAGCTGTACTTGTGCAAGCAATGCGATAAGCAAGTAAGGCTATTTAACATGCCATGACCAAGAGTGAGCTACGTGCGGGTATGTAAAACAGGTATAGCAATCGTTAGCAGAGACCACCTGGGGATTCCCTTGTACGTCAAAGCCCCTTGCCTCCTTGGTGTATCCGTCCCGTGATCGGTCCGATGATCAGGTTACTAGAAAAAAGCCTCGAGAAGAGAAAAATCTGAAATGAAAAAGAAAAAGTGAAGGTGTGCGGATTCAGGGTCGGTCGAGCCACACCGTGGATCACGGGCTAGCTATGCCTCCATCGATGCCCATGGAATTTTGAGCGCGTAGTTATGTACGCGTGGTACGAATGCCGCCGTTTGATTGGGACTAGAACGGGGGCCAAATTGCTAGTTAAGCTCTTGACGAGCCGATCTGTCTTGCTGCAGAATAGTCTGGACTCTCTTAATGGTGTCCGGGGCCTCGGCCACCGAATTAAGGTTCTGCTGGAAAAGGTCGCGTTGTACTTCTGCTGCTAAGGCCGTGGTATGCTCCTCGGTACGGAGGGGGCGTTCCGTATTTCCATTGACTGTTATGACGCCACATGGTCCAGGCATCTTTGAGCTTGAGATAAGCATAGTGAGGTACCGCATTGAATCGAGCAAATGCGGTTCGTCCAAGCAGTGCATGATAGCCGCTACGAAAGGGGACGATGTCGAAGATTAACTCCTCGCTTCGGAAGTTGTCCGGAGATCCAAAGACAACCTCTAGTATGATTGAGCCTGTACAGCGGGCCTCTACGCCTGATATGACTCCTTTAAAGGTAGTCCTTGTGGGTTAATGCCCATTTTGCGCACTGTATCCTGATAGAGCAGATTGAGGCTGTTGCCACCATCCATGAGGACTCGCGTCAGGTGGAATCCATCAATGATTCGGTCTAGGACTAGTGAAGCTGATCTGCCATGCCGGATACTGGTCGGATGATCCCGACGATCAAAAATGATCAGGCACGATGACCATGGATTGAATTTTGGGGCGATTGGCTCTATCACATAGACGTCCCTGAGTGCGCATTTGCGCTCCCTCTTGGGGATGTGTGTAGCATATATCATGTTCACCATTTTGACCTAAGGGGGAAACTTATTCTGTCCCCCTGTGTTTGGCTGCAGGGGCTCCTCGTCATCGTCCTCGCTCTACGATCCCTTTTCCTTGTTCTCGGCACTTAACTTGCCGGCTTGCTTAAAACCCTGACAATCTCGGTTGGTATGGTTAGCTGGTTTGTCTGTGTCATGGATTTGGCACGCTCGGTCGAGTATGCGGTCCATGCTGGACGGTCACTGGTTGTTTCTTTTATACGGTTTTTCCGCTGGCCGGACTTTGAGCCGCTGAATCCAGCGTTGACAGTAGTGTCATCGGTGTTATCGCCATTGCTTCGGCGTTTGTGTCTGCTGCATCGGAGCTTGTCGTTGATGTTTTTGGCCTCGGAAGGGCCTGCGTCGCTGGCCATATTTTTACTACGAGCCAGCCAGCTATCCTCACCCGCACAAAAGCGGGTCATAAGTGCCATGAGGGCTGTCATAGATTTCGGCTTTTCTTGGCCGAGCTGGCGGGCGAGCCATTCGTCGTGGATGCTATGTTTAAAGGCCGCTAGAGCTTCGACATCCAGACACTCGATGATCTGGTTCTTTTTGGTTAGGAACCTAGTCCAAACTTTCCTGGCTGACTCTCCAGGTTGTTGGACTATGTGTCTTAAGTCATCGGCGTCTGGTGGCCGGACATATGTACCTTGGAAGTTGTCGAGGAAGGCTTCTTCCAAGTCCTCCCAGCTGTCGATAGAGTTTTCAGGCAGGCTGTTTAACCAGTGCCGAGCTGGCCCTTTGAGATTTAGTGGGAGGTATTTGATAGCGTGGAGGTCATCTCCGCGGGTCATGTGGATATGGAGAATAAAATCCTCGACCCATACCGCGGGGTCGGTTGTTCCGTCATATGATTCAATGTTAACGGATTTGAACCCTTAGGGGAATTCGTGATCCATTACTTCATCGGTGAAGAAAAGAGGGTGTGCGGCGCTTCTGTATCGGGCCGCGTCACGACGTAGCTCCGATGGAGTCCGTCTGCGGTTGTTGGCTCGGGTGTGACTAGGTTTGTCACGTCCGAATAGGTAGCTATCATCACGTGTCGAGGAACGTCGTTGCGATCCGTAAATCGATCGGGCATATCCTCCTGTATTATCCAGGGTCTGCCAGAGGTCATGTGTATGACCCCAAACTGTTTTGTCTCTGTTATTTCGTGGCGGCAGGGCGGGCTGCTGTTCGGCTTGAGTTGCCGCTCTATCCCGACCACGAGGTGGTCGGTCCGCCGCACTGTCCCGACCGCGTAGTGTTCGGTCGGCCGCATTACCCAAGGGGTGTATGGGCTCCGGCGCCTCTTCATCAAACTGAGGTAGCAACCTTCGCTTTGGGTAACTCTTGGCTGGGAGTCTGAGGTCGTATTCTTCGGCTACCAGAATGTCAGTCCACCTGTCGATGAGCAGATCTTGGTCAGCTTGAAGCTGCTGCTCCTTTTTTTCCAGGCTCCTTGCGGTGGCTATTAGCTGGCGCTTGAAGCGCTCCTGCTCGAGAGGTTCCTCGGGCATGATGAAATCTTTGTTGCCGAGGCTTTCCCCGTCCTCATAGAGCGGATGATAACTATTGTCCTCCGAGTCGTTGGGCCTAGCTTGTTCGTCGGGGCCGGCTTGCCCGTTTTCTTGCTCCTCCTGTTCAGATGTTACCTCAGCAAGGTCTTCATTGTTTTCGGTGTCGTCCGAAGTATTGTCTTCTCCGGTGTTGGTATTGTTGTCCTTTGAACGACGTGCCTTAGAGCGGAACTGAGGACGCCGGCGTTTTTGCTGTGTCTCAGGAGGTTTATTCTCAACTAGATTTTCTTTGTCATCGTCGTTGGTTGTTTTGGATGTGGCCACCATGTACACATCATACGAAGAGGTGGTCGTCCAGCGTCCAGTGAATGGTTGACTTTGATTTTGCTCCTTATCAGCATCGTCATCAATACCATCGATGTCTTCAGAGTCTTAATCGAGCGTGTCAGTTAAATCCACGACTATGGCTATGAAGTGGGTGGTGGGTGGGAAGCAAGATTCTCCATCATCAGCCCCAAGTTTGAACCGAACATAGTTCGGCTCTGAGTCCTGATGACCCACAAGTATAGGGTATCTATCGTAGTCCTTTCAATAAGTAAGAGTGTCGAACCCAACGAGGAGCAGAAGGAAATGATAAGCGGTTTTCAGTAAGGTATTCTCTGCAAGCACTGAAATAATAGGTAACAGATAGTTTTGTGATAGGATAATTTGTAACGAGCAACAAGTAACAAAAGTAAATAAAGTGCAGCAAGGTGGCCCAATCCTTTTTGTAGCAAAGGACAAGCCTAGACAAACTCTTATATGATGTAAAGCACTACCGAGGACACATGGGAATATCGTCAAGCTAGTTTTCATCACGTTCATATGATTCGCGTTCGGTACTTTGATAATTTGGTATGTGGGTGGACCAGTGCTTGGGTACTGTCCTTACTTGGACAAGCATCCCACTTATGATTAACCTCTATTGCAAGCATCCGCAACTACAACAAAAGTATTAAGGTAAAACTAACCATAGCATGAAACATATGGATCCAAATCAGCCCCTTACGAAGCAACGCATAAACTAGGGTTTAAGCTTCTGTCACTCTAGCAACCCATCATCTACTTATTACTTCCCAATGCCTTCCTCTAGGCCCAAATAATTGTGAAGTGTTATGTAGTCGACGTTCACATAACACCACTAGAGGAGAGACAACATACATCTCATCAAAATATCGAACGAATACCAAATTCACATGACTACTAATAGCAAGACTTCTCTCATGTCCTCAGGAACAAACGTAACTACTCACAAGCATAATCAGAGGGGTATTAATATGCATATAGGATCTGAACATATGATCTTTCACCAATTAAACCAACTAGCATCAACTACAAGGAGTAATTAACAACCTACTAGGATAGGATACAAGAGATGAACTAGGGTTTTGAGAGGAGATAGTGCTGGTGAAGATGTTGATGGAGATCGCCCTCTCCCGATGAGAGGAGAGTTGGTGATGACGATGGTGATGAGTTCCCCCTCCCGGAGGGAAGTTTCCCCGATAGAACAGCTCCGCCAGAGCCCTAGATTGGTTCCGCCAAGGTTCCACCTCGTGGCGGCGGAGTTTCGTCCGAGATGATGGCTTATGTTTTTTTCCTCATCGAAAGACTTCATATAGCATAAGATGGACATCGGAGGGCCACCAAGGGGCCCACGAGGTAGGGGGCGCGCCCCCCACCCTCGTGGGCAGGGTGTGGACCCCTTGGTAAACTTCTCACGCTCAGTATTTTTTATATATTCTGAAAATGTCTTCCGTGAAGTTTCAGGACTTTTGGAGCCGTGCAGAATAAGTCTCTAATATTTGCTCCTTTTCCATCCCAGAATCCCAGCTGCCGGCATTCTCCCTCTTTATGTAAACCTTATAAAATAAGAGAGAATAGGCATAAGTATTGTGACATAATGTGTAATAACAGCTCATAATGCAATAAATATCAATATAAAAGCATGATGCAAAATGGACGTATCAAGTCCCCCGCCAAGGATAGGTTCTTTAATGAGCTTAGCACATCGCCCAAGGGTGAGTGCTGGAAGATGTCTGCGGCACTGAACTCGAAGATCGATAAACGATCAAGTTCGGCATCCGTGGACTCACATGGTTCAGAACTTACACCCAGAGACGAGTCTGTGGTTTCGGTGACACAAATATTGTGTGAGTTTAAGTCCATGTGCGGCCCCAATGCCGGGGAATCTGTGGCCTCCGTGGTGGGGTTGAACCTCCAGTGATGGCGTCGTATGCTCCAGATCTAAGGCCAGAGCAGTTACAGGAGCTATCTCCTGAATGTGGTCCGATGACAGATTTAGGTCATGTTCATCGAGGTGACCAGGAGCGATCGCCGCGGTCTCGAATCCAGCAAAGATCAAATCTCCGCAGATGTCCGCGACATAGTTCAAGTTTCCAAATCTGACCTGATGGCCAGGGGCGTAGCTATCGATCTGCTCCAAATGGCCAAACGAGTTGGCCCGCAGTGCGAAGCCGCCAAACACGAAAATCTGTCCGGGGAGGAAGGTTTCTCCTTGGACAGCGTCATTATTGATGATTGAAGGGGCCATCGAACCTTTTGAGGACGGCACAGTGGAACTCTTAATGAAAGCACCAATGTCGGTGTCAAAACCGGCGGATCTCGGGTAGGGGGTCCTGAACTGTGCGTCTAAGGTCAATGGTAACAGGAGACAGGGGACACGATGTTTACCCAGGTTTGGGCCCTCTCTATGGAGGTAATACCCTATGTCCTGCTTGATTGATCTTGATGAATATGAGTATCACAAGAGTTGATCTACCATGAGATTGTAATGGCTAAACCCTAGAAGTCTAGCATGTATGACTATGATAATGAATCTCTCTCTCTCTCCAGACTAAGTCCTCTGCTTTATATAAACACCAGGAGGATCTAGGGTTGCATGAGGTCGGTTACAAAGAAAGGAATCTACATATTTGATCTCCAAGGTGAGTCCTATCCGGACACAGGTGCGGTCTTCGTGTCTTCACAGCCCATCAGTCCGGCCCATGGCTAACAGGGCGGACGCCCGACGACCCCTTAGTCCAGGACTCCCTCAGCGGGCGTGGACTTCACCGACACCTTCGCTCCGGTTGTGAAACCGGGCACGATCTGCATCGTGCTTCAGTTGGCGGTCTCGCAAGCCTGACATGTGCGTCAGTTGGATGTCTCCAATGCCTTCTTGCACGGTCATCTCGCCGATCAGGTGTTCTATGAGCAGCCCACTAGTTTCGTCGATG
This sequence comes from Triticum dicoccoides, assembly GCF_002162155.2. Lineage (NCBI taxonomy): Eukaryota > Viridiplantae > Streptophyta > Magnoliopsida > Poales > Poaceae > Triticum > Triticum dicoccoides. Next base: position 642,502,254 of record NC_041388.1, on the reverse strand, counting down.
CCGAGAATCCGGACTTCGTGTGCTTGCTCTCCCGTTCTCTTTACGGGTTGAAGCGGGCACCACGGGCTTGGTACCAGCGTATCGCCGCCTTCCTGCAGTCTCTGGGCTTTCGGTCCACTCGCTCTGATGCCTCACTCTTTGTGTATCATCAGGGAGCTGACACTGCATATCTGTTGCTCTATGTGGACGACATCATCCTCATGGCGTCCGCCCCCGAGCTCCTTCAGAGGCTCATGGCTCGTCTTCGTGATGAGTTCGCCCTCAAGGACTTGGGGCCTTTGCACTACTTCCTCGGGCTGACGGACTCTTCCTGCATTAGTAGAAGTACTCCCACGAGCTTCTGGAGCGTGCCGGTATGCTTAACTACAAGCAGGCGCCTACTCTTGTCGACACGAAGGCGAAGGTCTCTGCTCTGGAGGGGTCTCTGAAAGTGCAACTATCCCTGGGTGGTTTTGGTAATTCCTAACAACATATAGCTCATTGAGCTAACATTATTCCAAGATTAATATTTCAGGAAAAGCTCAATGAATGGCATGGCATGGATGAGGAAAGTGGATCCCTCAAAATTCTAAGGACAAAAAGTTTGGCTCAAGCGTGAAGCTCAAGACTCTACATTTTATATTTTAGTGATCCAAGATCACATTGAGTCTATAGGAAAAGCCAATACTATCAAGGAGGGACGAGGTGTTGCTTAATGGCTTGCTTGCTCAAAGTGCTTAGTGATATGCTCCAAAACCCTCAACTATCTTCCCACATCCAGATATGACCTAAACCAAAAGTCAAACTCGGCCCCACCGATTCTTTCTATCCGGCGCCACCGAGTTTCAAATGTCATAGCCACTGCCACAAACCCTAGACAAATCGGTCTCACCGATAGGGATCTTGGTCTCACCGAGATGGATTGTAATCTCTCTGTTTCCCTTCGTAACGTTTCGGTCTTACCGAGATGAGCGATCGGTCCCACCGAGATTGTAATGTAAACTCTCTGTTTCCCTTTTGTAACATTTCGGTCTCACCGAGATGAGCGAATCGGTCCCATCGAGTTTACCTGACCAACTCTCTGGTTAGCTTATTACCAAAATCGGTCCCACCGAGTTTGTGTAATCGGTCACACCGAGATTATGTTATGCCCTAACCCTAACCATATCGGTCCTACCGAGTTGCATCTCAGTCCCATCGAAAATCCTAATGGTCACTAGGTTTGCTGAATCGGTCCGACCGAGTTTAACCATTCGGTCCCACCGAGTTTGGCAAATTGTGTGTAACAGTTAGATTCTGTGTGGAGGCTATATATACCCCTCCACCCACTCTTCATTCATGGAGAGAGCCATCAGAACATACCTACACTTCCAATACACATTTTCTGAGAGAGAACCACCTACACTTGTGTTGAGGTCAAGATATTCCATTCCAACCATATGAATCTTGATCTCTAGCTTTCCCCAAGTTGCTTTCCACTCAAATCTTCTTTCCACCAAATCCAAATCCTGTGAGAGAGAGTTGAGTGTTGGGGAGACTATCATTTGAAGCACAAGAGCAAGGAGTTCATCATCAACACACCATTTGTTACTTCTTGGAGAGTGGTGTCTCCTAGATTGGCTAGGTGTCACTTGGGAGCCTCCGACAAGATTGTGGAGTTGAACCAAGGAGTTTGTAAGGGCAAGGAGATCGCCTACTTCGTGAAGATCTACCACTAGTGAGCAAGTCCTTCGTGGGCGACGGTCGTGATGGAATAGACAAGGTTGCTTCTTCGTGGACCCTTCGTGGGTGGAGCCCTCCGTGGACTCGCGCAACCGTTACCCTCCGTGGGTTGAAGTCTCCATCAACACGGATGTACTATAGCACCACCTATCGGAACCACGACAAAAACATCCGTGTCTCCAATTGCGTTTGAATCCTCCAAACTCTTCCCTTTACATTCTTGCAAGTTGCATGCTTTACTTTCCGCTGCTCATATACTCTTTTGCATGCTTGCTTGAATTGTGTGGAGATTGCTTGACTTGTGCTAAGATAGCTAAAATCTGCCAAGAACTAAAATTGGGAAAAGGCTAGATTTTTATTTGGTCAAGTAGTCTAATCACCCCCCTCTAGACATACTTTCGATCCTACAAGTGGTATCAAAGCTTTGGTCTCCATTTGCTTTGATTTCCATAGCTTTTGGTGGTCATAGCCTTGGTTTCACAACCTAGGAGAGTATGGCGTCTAGCGAGGGAAATTATCACCGTAGAGGTCCTTACTTTGATGGTACAAATTTTGCTAGTTGGAAGCATAAGATGAAAATGCATATTCTTGGACATAACCCCGCCGTTTGGGCTATTGTGTGTGTTGGCATGTAAGGTGAATTCTTTGATGGGAGAGAACCGAATCGTGAAGCTACCACGGATGAGTTGAAGATGCTACAATACAATGCTCAAGCTTGTGATATCCTCTTCAACGGATTGTGCCCCGAAGAATTCAACAAAATCAGCCGTCTTGAGAATGCAAAGGAAATTTGGGATACTTTGATTGATATGCACGAAGGTACCGACTCCGTCAAGGAATCCAAATTAGATGTGCTTCAAAGTCAACTTGACAAGTTCAAAATGAAGGATGGTGAAGGTGTCGCTGAAATGTACTCTAGGCTTGCTCTTATCACAAATGAGATTGCCAGCTTAGGGAGTGAAGAGATGACAGATAGATTCATCATCAAGAAGATCCTAAGAGCCTTGGATGGAAAATATGATACCGTGTGCACATTGATCCAAATGATGCCAAATTACAAAGATCTCAAGCCAACGGAAGTCATCGGAAGAATTATTGCTCATGAGATGTCACTCAAGGATAAAGAGGAACTTCACAACATATCAAGTGGTGCTTACAAAGCCTCATGTGAAGCCCCCGCATCATCGAGTGAGAAACAAACCTTCAATGAAGAATTGAGCTTAATGGTGAAGAACTTCAACAAGTTCTACAAGAGTAGAAGCAAAGAGAGAAGCTCCAAGTCAAGGTCCTACAATGACAAAAGATCTTCTAGTCGAGAGCGAAACTGCTACAATTATGGAAGGCCCAGACACTATTCCAATGAGTGTACGGCCCCCTACGAGAGAAGAGAAGATTCTCCCAAGAGAAGAAGTAGAAGAGAAGAATCGCCATCTAGAGAAAGAAGGAGTAGAGATGATCGTTATGAACGAAGACCCTCACGGAGAAGCGAGGATTCGGAAAGAAAGGACAAGTCATCAAGGAGCTACACAAAACAAAGAGATCAAGCTCATGTTGGTGAATGGGTATCCGGCTCCGACTCCGACAACCACTCCAAGAGAAGCTATCACTCCGACTCCGAATATACTCAAGATGAAGGTGTTGCCGGTCTAGCACTTGTGACAACCAACTCCTACGACATATTTGACTCACCAAATGAAGGAGTTGGAACATGCTTCATGGCTAAAGGCCCAAAGGTATCACACCCCGAGTATGTTGATTTCAATAGTGATGAAGATGACTTATTAGGTGATGATTTACTTGTTGACAACTCTAGTGATGAATACTATGATGAAACGTCAATTAATCATGCTAATCAAGATAAAAATAATGACAATGATAAGGAGAATATTGAGTCTCTAACTAAAGAACTAAACACTCTTAAGTTAGCTCATGAAACTATCTTAGGAGATCATCGAGAACTTTTAAGGACTCATGAGAAATTACGCTTTGAAAAGCTCAACCTTGAGAAAGAGCATGAGTTCTTAAAAGCAATCAATGATGATCTTCGTAAGAAAAGTTCTTCTTACATTGCCAAGCGTTTACTCTTATCCACTTACATGCCTCAAGTCAAGTCTAGTAACAAGAACAAGAAAGATTCTTCCTCTAGTAGTAACAATAATCATGCTAAATCCAATATTGTTGCTTCTAGTAGTTCTCTTGATTCCACTAATGATTCTCTTAGCCAAGTTACACTTGAGCAAGAAAATAGCTTATTGAAGGGAATTATAGAGAAAGGTGTTTACAAGAGCCTTGCCGGAAGTAAGCAATTTGAGGAAATTGTACGCAAGCAAGGAAGGCACCGGAAGAATCAAGGTGTTGGTTTTGAACGAAAGTTCAATGCCAATGGAGTTGAGTGGGAAGAAGATCAATACCCCAAGACGAAGTTTGTTCCTCAACAAGAGAAGTATGATCCTACTTCTCTCAAAGGGACACAAGCTCAAGATGATCTTCCACCACAAGACCACAAGCAAAAAGGCAAGGACAAGCTTCAAGAGGAAATTGATGCATTTGAAGAAGCTCCTAAGGCCTTGGTCAAGTGGGTTCCCAAGACTACTTCAAGTTCCACTTCATCAAGTACAACTACAACACCGAGGATTCCCATCAAGATGGTGTGGATCCCGAAGAAGAAGAACTAGAGAGTTCTTGAGGGTGACTCCGCCAACATACTTCACTCTTATCATCTTGGCAAGAACAAGTGCAATCAACTTCCACATCTTGCACTAGTTCAAGGAGTCACAAACCCTCTTGTTGGTAAGACAAGGGACAAGGTAACCTAAAAGCTTTCATAGACATCATATTGTGTGTGCATCACTCTATGTCTATGGATATCCTTGTTTGTTCCTTGTGGTACTAACCCGTGTAGGTATTGGAAGTGCAACTCACTCCAATGGATAGCTTCAAATGATCTACATCAACATTGAGCATCCACATCTTCAACATCTACATGAAGTCATCATCGACAAAACCCAAGGTTAGTTCATCCCTCTTAGGGGGGATCTCACATCTAGGGGGGGCTTTACTCTAAGAATTGAGCTAAAGCAACTCTAATGGTGTGAACACAACAATGCTTTATGTAAAAGTGGTAACCCCACTTGTTCTTAAACGATGAGTATGACCTATGATCAAATGTTATCATTTGACTCCTAAGTCAATATACTCATATATAGATGACCTAGTCATCGCAAATTGTTTGATAGATGCTAGAATTGGTTGTGCATGCTTTGCCACATATTTCAATTGCCATTTTATTGTGTGAGCATGTTGATTGCATATTTTAATCATTCGAGGACATCCACTTGTTGTTTTGATTGATTGGTTTTCTTTTCTTTTGCCAAGTGGATGGACAAGAATACCTAAGAACCCTCTCTAGCTATCTATGCTTTTCTCGTCTCAAACTCTATTCATGCTACATCACAAAATTTGATCAAGTCAGATTCGAACCACTCTGTGTGAGGAGCACTCGGAGTCCCCGATTTGTCATAGACTTAAACTTCCAAAACTTCTTTGTGCGTTTCGGTCTGACCGATTCATCCATTTCGGTCATACCGAGATCACTAAGTCGATCTAGGTTTTCAATCTCGGTGCAACCAATTTGAACCTTTCGGTCACACCGAGTTTCAGTAACTGCTTGCAGTTATGAATCTCGGTGCCACCGAGTTGTTCCACTCGGTCACACCGATAGGGTCGGGCTATATATACTCACGGGCAAAATTTTGGAAATTTCTCCAAAACCCCTTCGCCCGCGCATAGCTCGCTCTGCCTCCTGGGTCTCCGGATCGTCCTCCTCGTCGCCAGCCACCTCCTGCCATTGGTCTCCGCCGCCGTCAATGGAATTCTTCCCCGCCATTGCCGCCGTAGCGAGTTCATCGCCGAACTAGGGTATGGACTCGATCACAGTGCTATCCCCGTCTGATTCCTAGCACATTGTGTTCATTATGAATCTTGCCATGATTGAAGCGATCTTATCCAGTCAAAACACTTCGTAGTTTAGTCGTGAATTGAAAATTTAGGGTTAGGTTTCCGCCGAAACCATCTCGGACCCACCGAGTTGTGGAACTCGGTACCACCGATTCGGCTCAGGCCATTGCACATGTAATTTTCGGTCTGACCGAGAATTGCAAATCGGTGTGACCGAGTTTGGGACTTTGTGAAACCCTAGCAGTCTCGGTGCCACCGAACTATGACTCGGTCTGACCGAGTTCACTAGTTTAGGTTCCAACAGCTGCTTCGGTATCACCGAGTTTACAAATCGGTTGATCCGAAAGGCTTTCTGTGCAAAACTAAAACTAAGTTTTTGACTCATTCTTTTGCAAAAACCTCTGCATTTTGTGATGCTCATCCACTCTATCTCATCTATATCTATTCACAGGGTCTGCTGTCAGTGTTTGCAATATGTCTGATCAGAGTGACAGCCAGAACAGGTCAAAGGAGCAGGTTCACCTGAGTGAGGGCACTAGTCCCTCTAGCAGTTCAGATGATGGTAGCAGGAGCACTCCCAGCAACTTGCCCAAAGCTGCCACCAGAACAAGGAAGAAGAAAACTTCAGAGTCTGAGGATGAAGACTATGTGGCCACTGAGGATGATGCCACATCAAAGAAGAAAGTGCTTAAGAAGGAATATGGCACAGCTGCTTCAACCAAGCCAGGTCTGAAGACCAAGAGGTCAGCAGGGAGACAGCCAATCTATAAAGCCAGAGCCTCCTCTCAAGCATCTTTGGAATCTCAACCCAAAGAGGCTGCTGCAGAAGGGAAGAAGAGGAAGGAGAGGATCAAAAAGACCACTGCTAGAGTGCTTGGGAGATTCTCAATCATGAGAGATTCTGAAGAGGAAGAGGAAGAGGAAGAAGAGGTTGCTGCACTAGCACCTAAGGCCCAGAAGCTTATGGGTGATGCTATCAGGACAGGGGTTGCTTCATCAAAGTCCAAAGAAGCACCCAAAGCAGCCTCCAAGCCCAAGAGTGCACCTAAGAGGAATACCAGGAGTATACCAGCTGCTGAGAAGAACAAGGCCCCAGTGCCTGAAGTTGCTGCTGATGAAGATGATGAAGGACAAGTCCTAAGGAAGCTCAAACCCAAGATTCCAGACCACAATGATGATCATCCTATGGCTGAGAACATGAAGATCAGGAGAGACTCAGGACTGAGGAAATGGAGAGAGAAAGACCCATATGCTACAAGAAGAAGAACTGTTGTTGATTACAGGTTCCACACAAAGGAACAACAAGATTTCTATGAGACAGTGCTGCTAGACAAGAAGCCTATAGTGTGTGAAATGAGGTGGGTCGACTGTAAGTATATCAAGGAAAATGAGGAACACTATCCTGGTGTGTTTGACAGCTTCAGTGCTTGTGGAGTGGCAGACTTTGTTGGGAAGAAGCTCACAAAGTGGAATGAGGAGCTCATAATGCAATTCTACTCCACAGCACACTTCTATCCAGATGGCAGGATAGTATGGATGTCTGAAGGTACAAGGTACCACTCAACTATTGAGGAATGGGCAAATCTGATCAATGCTCCTAAGGAAGAAGAAGATGACTTGGATGTCTATGCCAAGAAGAAGATGGATCACAATTCTATGGCAAACATGTACAAGGAGATTCCTGAAGATGATCTTGAGACTCACCAGTTTGGGTCAGTAAAGCACTTGCTGTCAGGGCTGCCTACAATCAATTGGATCCTTAGGCACACTCTCTTGCCCAAGTCTGGTGATCATAGAATGATAAGAGGTCATGCAATTAACTTGCTACATATATTTGATGTTCCACAGAAGTTCAAGGTCATGAGCCTTATAGTTGAGACTATCAAGAGGACTGCAGCTGACCAGAAAAGAAGTTGTGGATATGCCCCACAAATCCAGGAGTTGATAAACTCAAAGATGGGCATACTTGTTGGATAAGGAACACTTGCCTATCTATCCTGAGTTTCAGGACAATCAAGTTGTGATGAATGAGAATGAACCATCATCAGTACAAGCTCAAGAGAAGAAGGAGAAAGCAAAGAAAGAGAAGGCTGCCAAGATGCCAACTCAAGAGGAGGCATCTGAGTACTTTTTGAAAAGCAAGCAGGACCAGCTTGGTTATTTGATAGCATCAACTCTGAGGATTGAGAAGGGGTTGGCCATCCTAACTCAAAACCAGGAGAGCCTGGAAAGAATCGTGGAACAAAAATTCTATGATTTAGATGTCAAAGTAACTGAGATTCAGTCTGTTGTGGAGCAGCTACAGGATGACATGCAGGAGAGGAAGGGCAAGACAACCACTGATGCATTTGCCAGAGTGCCTCGAGCTCAGAGATCTGCTGCAGTGCCTGTTCCAGACACTAGAGTCACTTCATCTGCACCAGCTACAGGTCCAGCGCCATCAGCTCCAGCACCTACCCCAGCAACTCCATCTACTTCGACTGAAGCCTTCGTCCTTGGCGTTCTCCGGACACCACCACCTGAAGACCAAGCCTGAGAGACATTTTAGTGCTATGCATTTTCTATGAACTTTTTGGTAACTTGTTGCCAAAGGGGGAGAAAAATGTATAGATCATAGGCTTCGAGAGAAAGAGTTTGCTTTTGTTCTCTCTTGTCTTCTTGGTTGAACTTTGGTTGCTTTTGTTTGCTTGAGATACTATGCTATTATCTGTGAGACATTGATGATCATGTGGTTGATCATAAGCTACACTTATGCTTGTTAGATGACATTATCTTACTTATCCTTATATGATCATTCACTTTGCTTGGTGCTGAGTGCATGTATTTAATTCTTATCATTTTGAGCGCTCCACCAAGATGTATGTGACATGGAAGAGTAACCCATGATCCTAACATTGTGCATTTGCAGTCCAAAGCAAATCTTAAGATATGCACAAATTTAGGGAGAGCTCTTGCTTTTCACATACTTCTCAAAGCGACAATATCTTTCACTCTTATTATCATTTGTCGAAGCTTTGATATATATGTTGTCATCAATTACCAAAAAGGGGGAGATTGAAAGTGCAACTATCCCTGGGTGGTTTTGGTAATTCCTAACAACATATAGCTCATTGAGCTAACATTATTCCAAGATTAATATTTCAGGAAAAAGCTCAGTGAATGGCATGGCATGGATGAGGAAAGTGGATCCCTCAAAATTCTAAGGACAAAAAGTTTGGCTCAAGCGTGAAGCTCAAGACTCTACATTTTATATTTTAGTGATCCAAGATCACATTGAGTCTATAGGAAAAGCCAATACTATCAAGGAGGGATGAGGTGTTGCTTAATGGCTTGCTTGCTCAAAGTGCTTAGTGATATGCTCCAAAACCCTCAACTACCTTCCCACATCCACATATGACCTAAACCAAAAGTCAAACTCGACCCCACCGATTCTTTCTATCCGGCGCCACCGAGTTTCAAATGTCATAGCCACTGCCACAAACCCTAGGAAAATCGGTCTCACCGATAGGGATCTCGGTCTCACCGAGATGGGATTGTAATCTCTCTGTTTCCCTTCGTAACGTTTTGGTCTTACCGAGATGAGCGATCGGTCCCACCGAGATTGCAATGTAAACTCTCTGTTTCCCTTTTGTAACATTTCGGTCTCACCGAGATGAGCGAATCGGTCCCATCGAGTTTACCTGACCAACTCTCTGGTTAGCTTATTACCAAAATCGGTCCCACCGAGTTTGTGTAATCGGTCACATCGAGATTACGTTATGCCCTAATCCTAACCATATCGGTCCTACCGAGTTGCATCTCAGTCCCACCGAAAATCCTAACGGTCACTAGGTTTGCTGAATCGGTCCGACCGAGTTTAACCATTCGGTCCCACCGAGTTTGGCAAATTGTGTGTAACGGTTAGATTCTGTGTGGAGGCTATATATACCCCTCCACCCACTCTTCATTCGTGGAGAGAGCCATCAGAACATACCTATACTTCCAATACACATTTTCTGAGAGAGAACCACCTACACTTGTGTTGAGGTCAAGATATTCCATTCCAACCATATGAATCTTGATCTCTAGCTTTCCCCAAGTTGCTTTCCACTCAAATTTTCTTTCCACCAAATTCAAATCCTGTGAGCGAGAGTTGAGTGTTGGGGAGACTATCATTTGAAGCACAAGAGCAAGGAGTTCATCATCAACACACCATTTGTTACTTCTTGGAGAGTGGTGTCTCCTAGATTGACTAGGTGTCACTTGGGAGCCTCCGACAAGATTGTGGAGTTGAACCAAGGAGTTTGTAAGGGCAAGGAGATCGCCTACTTCGTGAAGATCTGCCGCTAGTGAGGCAAGTCCTTCGTGGGCGACGGCCGTGATGGAATAGACAAGGTTGCTTCTTCGTGGACCCTTCGTGGGTGGAGCCCTCCGTGGACTCGCGCAACCGTTACCCTCCGTGGGTTGAAGTCTCCATCAACGTGGATGTACGATAGCACCACCTATCGGAACCACGACAAAAACATCCGTGTCTCCAATTGCGTTTGAATCCTCAAAACTCTTCCCTTTACATTCTTGCAAGTTGCATGCTTTACTTTCCGCTGCTCATATACTCTTTTGCATGCTTGCTTGAATTGTGTGGAGATTGCTTGACTTGTGCTAAGATAGCTAAAATCTGCCAAGAACTAAAATTGGGAAAAGGCTAGATTTTTATTTGGTCAAGTAGTCTAATCACCCCCCCCCCTCTAGGCATACTTTCGATGCTACAGTCTCTCGCGTCCGATGCAGCATTTTATCGCTCCATTGTTGGTGCCTTACAGTACCTGACGCTGACCCGACCGGACCTGTAGTACGTTGTTCAGCAGGTGTGCCTCCACATGCACTTCCCATGTGACTCCCATTGGACCTTGGTGAAGTGTATTCTCCGTTACATACGTGGCACTATGTTCTTACACCTCCACCTCCACCGACCTCGTCGCATACTCGGACGCCGACTGGGCGGGCTGCCCCGTCACCCGACGCTCTACGTCCGGCTATTGCGTTTACCTTGGGCCCTCGTTGATCTCTTGGTCATCGAAGCGACAGCCCACGGTCTCCCGCTCCAGCGCCGAGACAAAGTATCGGGCCGTGGCTAATGCCATGGCCGAATGCTCTTGGATCCATCAGCCGCTCCAGGAGTTGCTTTGTGATGTTCACAAGGCCACTCTTGTCTACTGTGATAATGTCAGCGCGGTCTACCTCTCCGTCAACCCGGTGAACCATCGTCGTATGAAGCATATTGAGCTCAATACTCACTTTTGCGTGAGCAGGTTGCACTTGGCCGTGTTCGGGTTCTCCACGTTCCGATGATGCAACAGTTTGTTGACGTGATGATTAAGAGATTGCCTACTCCCGTCTTCGAGGAGTTTCGGTTCAGTCTCTGTGTCTCCAGCGACGCTT